>NW_027446217.1:55000-140951 GCF_038048845.1 Mixophyes fleayi | reverse complement strand
TGAAAGCTGGCTATGTGTATAGGCATAGTAAACACATATCATCATCATCCTCATTATCATTTATTTATATAGTGTCACTAATAGCGCAGCGCTGTACAGAGAACCCATTCACATCAGTCCCTACCCTATTGGAGCTTACAGTCTAAATTCCCTAATATAGACACACACTCACACACAGACAGAGAGGGAGAGACTAGGGTCAATTTTGATAGCAGCCAATTAACCTAACAGTATGTTTTTTGGAGTGTGGGAGGAAACCACAGCACCCGGAGGAAACCCACGCAAACACAGGGAGAACATACAAACTTCACACAGATAAGGCCATTGTTGATATAAGTACTGGCTCTGCTTACCATTGTCCAGTCTAGTACATAACTGTATTAATGCTGTGAAATATTATTACTTTGAATGCCTTAAATATGCAAGAGCGCATTTGGGTAAGTTTATGCTAATAAAAGATATATGCACTTTTCTTGCCTACCCATACTATTTAATAACCACCAAAAATTAAGCAATATGTAAGCACTGCTTCCAGTTGAAATCAGTCTGTCTGTCTGTCTATCTATCTATCTATCTATCTATCTATCTTTCTATCTATCTATCTTTCTATTTTTCTATCTATCTATCCGTCTGTCTATCTTTAAAACTGAAAGACATCCATTAAACATACACAATGACAGCATATTTAGTGTGTAATTGATGCTAAAACACAATTCTCACTCTCCTAATATAGCTGATTTTTGACAATGAACTGCATTTTTCATGTGAAGCATTTGATGTCATAAAGATGTAAACCTCACAAAGCAATTCTGTCACTGGTCAGTTTGCTTGACAGACATCTGACTTTAAGGTACTAGCCAATGGAAACATGGTGACATGTAAATATGAAAGCACATTAGGACAAAATATGCAATAAGATAGAGGCAAAGGGAGATGGCTGCTGGGAATGTATTTCATTTATCCCAGAAAATCTTTAAATCTAAGTATTAATACTACGTTGATGTACTTTTGAAATTGGAGAGCTACTTTTTACTAAAAGTACATCTCCCTTATATAATTAAGTATAATGCAGACCTGCTCAAAAACTTAGTATAATTAAAGAAGTCTTATGCCATAAATGATGATGATGAGAGCTGCTTATGTGAATGTCTATAGTGGTTTTCTCTACCAGTGTCACTGTATTAGACAACTGTTATCAAACTTAGCAATAATGATGCATTAATCTGCCAATCAAGTGTGAAAGCTGGCTATGTGTATAGGCATAGTAAACACATATCATCATCATCCTCATTATCATTTATTTATATAGTGTCACTAATAGCGCAGCGCTGTACAGAGAACCCATTCACATCAGTCCCTACCCTATTGGAGCTTACAGTCTAAATTCCCTAATATAGACACACACTCACACACAGACAGAGAGGGAGAGACTAGGGTCAATTTTGATAGCAGCCAATTAACCTAACAGTATGTTTTTTGGCGTGTGGGAGGAAACCCACGCAAACACAGGGAGAACATACAAACTTCACACAGATAAGGCCATTGATTGTTGATATAAGTACTGGCTCTGCTTACCATTGTCCAGTCTAGTACATAACTGTATTAATGCTGTGAAATATTATTACTTTGAATGCCTTAAATATGCAAGAGCGCATTTGGGTAAGTTTATGCTAATAAAAGATATATGCACTTTTCTTGCCTACCCATACTATTTAATAACCACCAAAAATTAAGCAATATGTAAGCACTGCTTCCAGTTGAAATCAGTCTGTCTGTCTGTCTATCTATCTATCTATCTATCTATCTATCTTTCTATCTATCTATCCGTCTGTCTATCTTTAAAACTGAAAGACATCCATTAAACATACACAATGACAGCATATTTAGTGTGTAATTGATGCTAAAACACAATTCTCACTCTCCTAATATAGCTGATTTTTGACAATGAACTGCATTTTTCATGTGAAGCATTTGATGTCATAAAGATGTAAACCTCACAAAGCAATTCTGTCACTGGTCAGTTTGCTTGACAGACATCTGACTTTAAGGTACTAGCCAATGGAAACATGGTGACATGTAAATATGAAAGCACATTAGGACAAAATATGCAATAAGATAGAGGCAAAGGGAGATGGCTGCTGGGAATGTATTTCATTTATCCCAGAAAATCTTTAAATCTAAGTATTAATACTACGTTGATGTACTTTTGAAATTGGAGAGCTACTTTTTACTAAAAGTACATCTCCCTTATATAATTAAGTATAATGCAGACCTGCTCAAAAACTTAGTATAATTAAAGAAGTCTTATGCCATAAATGATGATGATGAGAGCTGCTTATGTGAATGTCTATAGTGGTTTTCTCTACCAGTGTCACTGTATTAGACAACTGTTATCAAACTTAGCAATAATGATGCATTAATCTGCCAATCAAGTGTGAAAGCTGGCTATGTGTATAGGCATAGTAAACACATATCATCATCATCCTCAGGGCCGGACTGGGACTAAAAATCAGCCCTGGCATTTAAAGCACACAGGCCCACGTGGACTCCATGCACTATATTGTTGCACACTGATGCTGGCGCAGTACAACATGATGTAGTATGAGTGTGTGTGGGGGGGGAGGGGGTATTTATTTCTCCTAATGACCCTCAACATTACATTATTAGCACCCCAATTACATCAATAAATACCATGACAATACATTATTAGTACCCAAATTACAGCAATAAATAACCCCCCACACACACTCATACTACATCAATCACCCCCACATTATAGCAACCGGCATCACCCCCCACATTACAGCATCACTCCCCACATTACAGCGTCCAGCATCACCCCCCACATTACAGCGTCCAGCATCACTCCCCACATTACAGCGTCCAGCATCACCCCCCACATTACAGAGTCCAGCATCACCCCCCACATTACAGCGTCCAGCATCACCCCCCACATTACAGCAACCGGCATCACCCCCCACATTACAGCGTCCAGCGTCACCACCCACATTATAACAATACCCTCTCCTACTTATTAGCAATACTAAGCACCAAACACACTACAACATTGCCACCAGCACGCCACCCCATACTACAGCAATACCACCAATTATACAGACGCCACTGTAGGAAACAATGTTTTGCTTTTTTCAAATCTCCCACAAAATAGCAACTACGAACAGAGTACTTACACACACATATAGGTAACAGGTACCCTTTTCCCTCAATGAAATAGTAATGGCAGAATTTTCATGAATCATTCCACATGAAATAAAACTAACATATATCTAAAAAAAACATAACTATTGAATGATCAGTTGAACCCACACGGCCGCATTAAAAGTATTTCCATCTACAGCAAAATGTCAGAGAAAAATATTTTTGTTTTACTACAGTAATTGGATATGCGTCTTTTCTATTCATTTTAAATAACACAGTATATAAATTAAGGGGGATAGAGGAGGTGGGTGAGAAATAATTGGATGTGACCCATCATGATCCATCAGTTTGATTAGATAGGAAACATTTAGATTATTTACCTGGAGACGTCTACCCCCTTGACTCACAGGCAGGGCTGACAAGAGGAATTTTGGGCCCTGATACAGCAACTTCTTTGGGCTCCCATCATATTCAACAATGAAAAACTTGCCTTTGGCAGAAGTTCATATGATGCCACACCGTAGTGTGCCCAGTTCATATTATGCCACATCGTAGTGCCCCAAGGTCATATTATGCCACATAGTATTACCCTCAATTCATATTTGGTCATGCAGAAGTGCCCACAAATCATATTATGGCATAGTAGTGCCCCCAAAACATATACCAGACAGTAGTGCCCACAAATCATATTATGTCACAACAGTGCCTCCAAATCATATTATGCCACAATAGTGACCCCAAATAACATTATGCCATAGTAGTGCCCCCAAATCATTAGTAAAGCTCAGACAAAAACTCATTCACAAATAAAAATTGGTACAGCATATCAGATTCTGAGTGTGAGTCCCAAGAGCAGCTTAATACATCATTTACAATGCAAACAAAAATAGATATATTGACATAATTACAGATAAAATTTATGACAAGCAATGTTTTTTCCTCTTAATTAAAAATCTCTGTACAGATAAATATGCAAAAAACATTACAGCGCAATAATGAGCAATACATAGTGTTAAACATTATTGGATACGCTGTAGTGTTCCCAGTTCAAGAAAGGATGGTTAAAAACATATTCCACACGAGCAAATATATGAACTTACCTGATTATGGCATCCTGTGTTCTGTTCTCCTACTGGGCACGCTGGGCGAGCAGGGATCAGCAGCTGTCAGCTCACACAGGCAGTGGGGAGCAGGAATAGAGGGCAGTGGTCGAAGCAGAAATTTAGGAGTGGGGGTATAGAAAATATAAGTGAATGGAGTATGAAGGCTTGATTTTTTATTGTCCCCTCTGTGCATTTCCATTCTTCATTACTACTTGTGTTTTATGATGGCTGCATCCCTGACATTCCCATTCTTAAGATGTCTCTCCCTTTACACTTTCTTTTACCTATGCCCCTGCACCACCTTCTCCGCTGTCTCTAACAAATCTTCCTGTACCACTTACTCCCCTGGCTCTCTCACACGTCTTCCTGCACCCTCTACCCCCCGGCTCTCTCACTCCTCTTCCTGCACTCCCTACCACCCTGGCTCTCTCACCCCCTCTCCCAGAACCCCCTTCCCCTTTGGCTCTCTCACCCCCTCTCCCAGCACCCCCTTCTCCTTTGGCTCTCTCACCCCCTCTCCCAGCACCCCCTTCCCCTTTGGCTCTCTCACCCCCTCTCCCAGAACCCCCTTCCCCTTTGGCTCTCTCACCCCCTCTCCCAGCACCCCCTGGCTCTCTCACCCCCTCTCCCAGAACCCCCTTCCCCTTTGGCTCTCTCACCCCCTCTCCCAGCACCCCCTGGCTCTCTCACCCCTTCTCCTAGCACCCCCTGGCTCTCTCACAGCACCTCTTCCCCTTTGGCTCTCTCACCCCCTTCGGCTCTCTCACCCCCTTTCCCAGCACCCCCTGGCTCTCACCCCCTCTCCCAGCACCCCC
The DNA here is from genome assembly GCF_038048845.1 of Mixophyes fleayi. Lineage (NCBI taxonomy): Eukaryota > Metazoa > Chordata > Amphibia > Anura > Limnodynastidae > Mixophyes > Mixophyes fleayi. The sequence continues at coordinate 135,874 of NW_027446217.1, read as the reverse complement.
TTCAGCTCTCTCACCCCCTCTCCCAGCACCCCCTTCAGCTCTCTCACCCCCTCTCCCAGCACCCCCTTCAGCTCTCTCACCCCCTCTCCCAGCACCCCCTTCAGCTCTCTCTCCCCCTTTCTCAGAACCCCCTTCAGCTCTCTCTCCCCCTTTCCCAGCACCCCCTTCGGCTTTCACCTCCTTTCCCAGCACCCCCTTCGGCTCTCTCACCCCCTCTCCCAGCATGCCCTGGCTCTCACCCCCTCTCCCAGCACCCCCTTCGGCTCTCTCACCCCCTCTCCCAGCACCCCCTTCGGCTCTCTCACCCCCTCTCCCAGCACCCCCTTCGGCTCTCTCACCCCCTCTCCCAGCACCCCCTTCGGCTCTCACCCCCTCTCCCAGTATGCCCTGGCTCTCACCCCCTCTCCCTGCACCCCTTTCGGCTCTCTCACCCCCTCTCCCAGCACCCCCTGGCTCTCACCCCCGCGACCCCCCCCCCCCCCCAGTAAATCGCGGACACCCCCCCCCCCCCCGAAAATCGCGGCACCCCCGCGACCCCCCCCCCCCGAAAATCGCGGCACCCCCGCGACTCCCCCTAAAATCGCGGCACCACGCGACCCCCCCTAAAATCGCGGGCACCCCCCCGAAAATCGCGGCACCCCCGCGACCCCCCCTCCCCCCCGAAAATCGCGGCACCCCCGCGACCCCCTCCCCCCCGAAAATCGCGACCCCCCTCCTCTTCAGTAAAAGAAAAAACAAATTAAAAAAAAAAAGTAAACTCACCAGTGTAACTGGCTGCACAGCATAACGGGGGAGGGAGCTGGGGAGCGCGCAGCAGAGGTGGCTGGTTCCTGAACCCAGCCACCAAGAAGACAGGGGGAGTCGGGCCGGCCCATATAGCCATCGGCCCTTCTGGCATTTGCCAGAAGTGCCAGATGGCCAGTCCGGCCCTGATCATCCTCATTATCATTTATTTATATAGTGTCACTAATAGCGCAGCGCTGTACAGAGAACCCATTCACATCAGTCCCTACCCTATTGGAGCTTACAGTCTAAATTCCCTAATATAGACACACACTCACACATAGACAGAGAGGGAGAGACTAGGGTCAATTTTGATAGCAGCCAATTAACCTAACAGTATGTTTTTTGGAGTGTGGGAGGAAACCCACGCAAACACAGGGAGAACATACAAACTTCACACAGATAAGGCCATTGTTGATATAAGTACTGGCTCTGCTTACCATTGTCCAGTCTAGTACATAACTGTATTAATGCTGTGAAATATTATTACTTTGAATGCCTTAAATATGCAAGAGCGCATTTGGGTAAGTTTATGCTAATAAAAGATATATGCACTTTTCTTGCCTACCCATACTATTTAATAACCACCAAAAATTAAGCAATATGTAAGCACTGCTTCCAGTTGAAATCAGTCTGTCTGTCTGTCTGTCTATCTATCTATCTATCTTTCTATCTATCTATCTTTCTATCTTTCTATCTATCTATCCGTCTGTCTATCTTTAAAACTGAAAGACATCCATTAAACATACACAATGACAGCATATTTAGTGTGTAATTGATGCTAAAACACAATTCTCACTCTCCTAATATAGCTGATTTTTGACAATGAACTGCATTTTTCATGTGAAGCATTTGATGTCATAAAGATGTAAACCTCACAAAGCAATTCTGTCACTGGTCAGTTTGCTTGACAGACATCTGACTTTAAGGTACTAGCCAATGGAAACATGGTGACATGTAAATATGAAAGCACATTAGGACAAAATATGCAATAAGATAGAGGCAAAGGGAGATGGCTGCTGGGAATGTATTTCATTTATCCCAGAAAATCTTTAAATCTAAGTATTAATACTACGTTGATGTACTTTTGAAATTGGAGAGCTACTTTTTACTAAAAGTACATCTCCCTTATATAATTAAGTATAATGCAGACCTGCTCAAAAACTTAGTATAATTAAAGAAGTCTTATGCCATAAATGATGATGATGAGAGCTGCTTATGTGAATGTCTATAGTGGTTTTCTCTACCAGTGTCACTGTATTAGACAACTGTTATCAAACTTAGCAATAATGATGCATTAATCTGCCAATCAAGTGTGAAAGCTGGCTATGTGTATAGGCATAGTAAACACATATCATCATCATCCTCATTATCATTTATTTATATAGTGTCACTAATAGCGCAGCGCTGTACAGAGAACCCATTCACATCAGTCCCTACCCTATTGGAGCTTACAGTCTAAATTCCCTAATATAGACACACACTCACACACAGACAGAGAGGGAGAGACTAGGGTCAATTTTGATAGCAGCCAATTAACCTAACAGTATGTTTTTTGGCGTGTGGGAGGAAACCCACGCAAACACAGGGAGAACATACAAACTTCACACAGATAAGGCCATTGTTGATATAAGTACTGGCTCTGCTTACCATTGTCCAGTCTAGTACATAACTGTATTAATGCTGTGAAATATTATTACTTTGAATGCCTTAAATATGCAAGAGCGCATTTGGGTAAGTTTATGCTAATAAAAGATATATGCACTTTTCTTGCCTACCCATACTATTTAATAACCACCAAAAATTAAGCAATATGTAAGCACTGCTTCCAGTTGAAATCAGTCTGTCTGTCTGTCTGTCTATCTATCTATCTATCTATCTATCTTTCTATCTATCTATCCGTCTGTCTATCTTTAAAACTGAAAGACATCCATTAAACATACACAATGACAGCATATTTAGTGTGTAATTGATGCTAAAACACAATTCTCACTCTCCTAATATAGCTGATTTTTGACAATGAACTGCATTTTTCATGTGAAGCATTTGATGTCATAAAGATGTAAACCTCACAAAGCAATTCTGTCACTGGTCAGTTTGCTTGACAGACATCTGACTTTAAGGTACTAGCCAATGGAAACATGGTGACATGTAAATATGAAAGCACATTAGGACAAAATATGCAATAAGATAGAGGCAAAGGGAGATGGCTGCTGGGAATGTATTTCATTTATCCCAGAAAATCTTTAAATCTAAGTATTAATACTACGTTGATGTACTTTTGAAATTGGAGAGCTACTTTTTACTAAAAGTACATCTCCCTTATATAATTAAGTATAATGCAGACCTGCTCAAAAACTTAGTATAATTAAAGAAGTCTTATGCCATAAATGATGATGATGAGAGCTGCTTATGTGAATGTCTATAGTGGTTTTCTCTACCAGTGTCACTGTATTAGACAACTGTTATCAAACTTAGCAATAATGATGCATTAATCTGCCAATCAAGTGTGAAAGCTGGCTATGTGTATAGGCATAGTAAACACATATCATCATCATCCTCAGGGCCGGACTGGGACTAAAAATCAGCCCTGGCATTTAAAGCACACAGGCCCACGTGGACTCCATGCACTATATTGTTGCACACTGATGCTGGCGCAGTACAACATGATGTAGTATGAGTGTGTGTGGGGGGGGAGGGGGTATTTATTTCTCCTAATGACCCTCAACATTACATTATTAGCACCCCAATTACATCAATAAATACCATGACAATACATTATTAGTACCCAAATTACAGCAATAAATAACCCCCCACACACACTCATACTACATCAATCACCCCCACATTATAGCAACCGGCATCACCCCCCACATTACAGCATCACTCCCCACATTACAGCGTCCAGCATCACCCCCCACATTACAGCGTCCAGCATCACTCCCCACATTACAGCGTCCAGCATCACCCCCCACATTACAGAGTCCAGCATCACCCCCCACATTACAGCGTCCAGCATCACCCCCCACATTACAGCAACCGGCATCACCCCCCACATTACAGCGTCCAGCGTCACCACCCACATTATAACAATACCCTCTCCTACTTATTAGCAATACTAAGCACCAAACACACTACAACATTGCCACCAGCACGCCACCCCATACTACAGCAATACCACCAATTATACAGACGCCACTGTAGGAAACAATGTTTTGCTTTTTTCAAATCTCCCACAAAATAGCAACTACGAACAGAGTACTTACACACACATATAGGTAACAGGTACCCTTTTCCCTCAATGAAATAGTAATGGCAGAATTTTCATGAATCATTCCACATGAAATAAAACTAACATATATCTAAAAAAAACATAACTATTGAATGATCAGTTGAACCCACACGGCCGCATTAAAAGTATTTCCATCTACAGCAAAATGTCAGAGAAAAATATTTTTGTTTTACTACAGTAATTGGATATGCGTCTTTTCTATTCATTTTAAATAACACAGTATATAAATTAAGGGGGATAGAGGAGGTGGGTGAGAAATAATTGGATGTGACCCATCATGATCCATCAGTTTGATTAGATAGGAAACATTTAGATTATTTACCTGGAGACGTCTACCCCCTTGACTCACAGGCAGGGCTGACAAGAGGAATTTTGGGCCCTGATACAGCAACTTCTTTGGGCTCCCATCATATTCAACAATGAAAAACTTGCCTTTGGCAGAAGTTCATATGATGCCACACCGTAGTGTGCCCAGTTCATATTATGCCACATCGTAGTGCCCCAAGGTCATATTATGCCACATAGTATTACCCTCAATTCATATTTGGTCATGCAGAAGTGCCCACAAATCATATTATGGCATAGTAGTGCCCCCAAAACATATACCAGACAGTAGTGCCCACAAATCATATTATGTCACAACAGTGCCTCCAAATCATATTATGCCACAATAGTGACCCCAAATAACATTATGCCATAGTAGTGCCCCCAAATCATTAGTAAAGCTCAGACAAAAACTCATTCACAAATAAAAATTGGTACAGCATATCAGATTCTGAGTGTGAGTCCCAAGAGCAGCTTAATACATCATTTACAATGCAAACAAAAATAGATATATTGACATAATTACAGATAAAATTTATGACAAGCAATGTTTTTTCCTCTTAATTAAAAATCTCTGTACAGATAAATATGCAAAAAACATTACAGCGCAATAATGAGCAATACATAGTGTTAAACATTATTGGATACGCTGTAGTGTTCCCAGTTCAAGAAAGGATGGTTAAAAACATATTCCACACGAGCAAATATATGAACTTACCTGATTATGGCATCCTGTGTTCTGTTCTCCTACTGGGCACGCTGGGCGAGCAGGGATCAGCAGCTGTCAGCTCACACAGGCAGTGGGGAGCAGGAATAGAGGGCAGTGGTCGAAGCAGAAATTTAGGAGTGGGGGTATAGAAAATATAAGTGAATGGAGTATGAAGGCTTGATTTTTTATTGTCCCCTCTGTGCATTTCCATTCTTCATTACTACTTGTGTTTTATGATGGCTGCATCCCTGACATTCCCATTCTTAAGATGTCTCTCCCTTTACACTTTCTTTTACCTATGCCCCTGCACCACCTTCTCCGCTGTCTCTAACAAATCTTCCTGTACCACTTACTCCCCTGGCTCTCTCACACGTCTTCCTGCACCCTCTACCCCCCGGCTCTCTCACTCCTCTTCCTGCACTCCCTACCACCCTGGCTCTCTCACCCCCTCTCCCAGAACCCCCTTCCCCTTTGGCTCTCTCACCCCCTCTCCCAGCACCCCCCTTCTCCTTTGGCTCTCTCACCCCCCTCTCCCAGCACCCCCTTCCCCTTTGGCTCTCTCAACCCCCTCTCCCAGAACCCCCTTCCCCTTTGGCTCTCTCACCCCCTCTCCCAGCACCCCCTGGCTCTCTCACCCCCTCTCCCAGAACCCCCTTCCCCTTTGGCTCTCTCACCCCCTCTCCCAGCACCCCCTGGCTCTCTCACCCCTTCTCCTAGCACCCCCTGGCTCTCTCACAGCACCTCTTCCCCTTTGGCTCTCTCACCCCCTTCGGCTCTCTCACCCCTTTCCCAGCACCCCCTGGCTCTCACCCCCTCTCCCAGCACCCCCTTCAGCTCTCTCACCCCCTCTCCCAGCACCCCCTTCAGCTCTCTCACCCCCTCTCCCAGCACCCCCTTCAGCTCTCTCACCCCCTCTCCCAGCACCCCCTTCAGCTCTCTCTCCCCCTTTCTCAGAACCCCCTTCAGCTCTCTCTCCCCCTTTCCCAGCACCCCCTTCGGCTTTCACCTCCTTTCCCAGCACCCCCTTCGGCTCTCTCACCCCCTCTCCCAGCATGCCCTGGCTCTCACCCCCTCTCCCAGCACCCCCTTCGGCTCTCTCACCCCCTCTCCCAGCACCCCTTCGCTCTCTCACCCCCTCTCCAGCACCCCCTTCGGCTCTCTCACCCCCTCTCCCAGCACCCCCTTCGGCTCTCACCCCCTCTCCCAGTATGCCCTGGCTCTCACCCCCTCTCCCTGCACCCCTTTCGGCTCTCTCACCCCCTCTCCCAGCACCCCCTGGCTCTCACCCCCGCGACCCCCCCCCCCCCCAGTAAATCGCGGACACCCCCCCCCCCCCCGAAAATCGCGGCACCCCCGCGACCCCCCCCCCCGAAAAATCGCGGCACCCCCGCGACTCCCCCTAAAATCGCGGCACCACGCGACCCCCCCTAAAATCGCGGGCACCCCCCCGAAAATCGCGGCACCCCCGCGACCCCCCCTCCCCCCCGAAAATCGCGGCACCCCCGCGACCCCCTCCCCCCGAAAATCGCGACCCCCCTCCTCTTCAGTAAAAGAAAAAACAAATTAAAAAAAAAAAGTAAACTCACCAGTGTAACTGGCTGCACAGCATAACGGGGGAGGGAGCTGGGGAGCGCGCAGCAGAGGTGGCTGGTTCCTGAACCCAGCCACCAAGAAGACAGGGGGAGTCGGGCCGGCCCATATAGCCATCGGCCCTTCTGGCCAGGAAGGGCCAGATGGCCAGTCGGCCCTGATCATCCTCATTATCATTTATTTATATAGTGTCACTAATAGCGCAGCGCTGTACAGAGAACCCATTCACATCAGTCCCTACCCTATTGGAGCTTACAGTCTAAATTCCCTAATATAGACACACACTCACACACAGACAGAGAGGGAGAGACTAGGGTCAATTTTGATAGCAGCCAATTAACCTAACAGTATGTTTTTTGGAGTGTGGGAGGAAACCCACGCAAACACAGGGAGAACATACAAACTTCACACAGATAAGGCCATTGTTGATATAAGTACTGGCTCTGCTTACCATTGTCCAGTCTAGTACATAACTGTATTAATGCTGTGAAATATTATTACTTTGAATGCCTTAAATATGCAAGAGCGCATTTGGGTAAGTTTATGCTAATAAAAGATATATGCACTTTTCTTGCCTACCCATACTATTTAATAACCACCAAAAAATTAAGCAATATGTAAGCACTGCTTCCAGTTGAAATCAGTCTGTCTGTCTGTCTGTCTATCTATCTATCTATCTTTCTATCTATCTATCTTTCTATCTTTCTATCTATCTATCCGTCTGTCTATCTTTAAAACTGAAAGACATCCATTAAACATACACAATGACAGCATATTTAGTGTGTAATTGATGCTAAAACACAATTCTCACTCTCCTAATATAGCTGATTTTTGACAATGAACTGCATTTTTCATGTGAAGCATTTGATGTCATAAAGATGTAAACCTCACAAAGCAATTCTGTCACTGGTCAGTTTGCTTGACAGACATCTGACTTTAAGGTACTAGCCAATGGAAACATGGTGACATGTAAATATGAAAGCACATTAGGACAAAATATGCAATAAGATAGAGGCAAAGGGAGATGGCTGCTGGGAATGTATTTCATTTATCCCAGAAAATCTTTAAATCTAAGTATTAATACTACGTTGATGTACTTTTGAAATTGGAGAGCTACTTTTTACTAAAAGTACATCTCCCTTATATAATTAAGTATAATGCAGACCTGCTCAAAAACTTAGTATAATTAAAGAAGTCTTATGCCATAAATGATGATGATGAGAGCTGCTTATGTGAATGTCTATAGTGGTTTTCTCTACCAGTGTCACTGTATTAGACAACTGTTATCAAACTTAGCAATAATGATGCATTAATCTGCCATCAAGTGTGAAAGCTGGCTATGTGTATAGGCATAGTAAACACATATCATCATCATCCTCATTATCATTTATTTATATAGTGTCACTAATAGCGCAGCGCTGTACAGAGAACCCATTCACATCAGTCCCTACCCTATTGGAGCTTACAGTCTAAATTCCCTAATATAGACACACACTCACCACAGACAGAGAGGGAGAGACTAGGGTCAATTTTGATAGCAGCCAATTAACCTAACAGTATGTTTTTTGGAGTGTGGGAGGAAACCACAGCACCCGGAGGAAACCCACGCAAACACAGGGAGAACATACAAACTTCACACAGATAAGGCCATTGTTGATATAAGTACTGGCTCTGCTTACCATTGTCCAGTCTAGTACATAACTGTATTAATGCTGTGAAATATTATTACTTTGAATGCCTTAAATATGCAAGAGCGCATTTGGGTAAGTTTATGCTAATAAAAGATATATGCACTTTTCTTGCCTACCCATACTATTTAATAACCACCAAAATTAAGCAATATGTAAGCACTGCTTCCAGTTGAAATCAGTCTGTCTGTCTGTCTGTCTGTCTGTCTGTCTGTCTGTCTGTCTGTCTGTCTATCTATCTATCTATCTATCTATCTTTCTATCTATCTATCTTTCTATCTATCTATCCGTCTGTCTATCTTTAAAACTGAAAGACATCCATTAAACATACACAATGACAGCATATTTAGTGTGTAATTGATGCTAAAACACAATTCTCACTCTCCTAATATAGCTGATTTTTGACAATGAACTGCATTTTTCATGTGAAGCATTTGATGTCATAAAGATGTAAACCTCACAAAGCAATTCTGTCACTGGTCAGTTTGCTTGACAGACATCTGACTTTAAGGTACTAGCCAATGGAAACATGGTGACATGTAAATATGAAAGCACATTAGGACAAAATATGCAATAAGATAGAGGCAAAGGGAGATGGCTGCTGGGAATGTATTTCATTTATCCAGAAAATCTTTAAATCTAAGTATTAATACTACGTTGATGTACTTTTGAAATTGGAGAGCTACTTTTTACTAAAAGTACATCTCCCTTATATAATTAAGTATAATGCAGACCTACTCAAAAACTTAGTATAATTAAAGAAGTCTTATGCCATAAATGATGATGATGAGAGCTGCTTATGTGAATGTCTATAGTGGTTTTCTCTACCAGTGTCATTGTATTAGACAACTGTTATCAAACTTAGCAATAATGATGCATTAATCTGCCAATCAAGTGTGAAAGCTGGCTATGTGTATAGGCATAGTAAACACATATCATCATCATCCTCATTATCATTTATTTATATAGTGTCACTAATAGCGCAGCGCTGTACAGAGAACCCATTCACATCAGTCCCTACCCTATTGGAGCTTACAGTCTAAATTCCCTAATATAGACACACACTCACACACAGACAGAGAGGGAGAGACTAGGGTCAATTTGATAGCAGCCAATTAACCTAACAGTATGTTTTTTGGAGTGTGGGAGGAAACCACAGCACCCGGAGGAAACCCACGCAAACACAGGGAGAACATACAAACTTCACACAGATAAGGCCATTGTTGATATAAGTACTGGCTCTGCTTACCATTGTCCAGTCTAGTACATAACTGTATTAATGCTGTGAAATATTATTACTTTGAATGCCTTAAATATGCAAGAGCGCATTTGGGTAAGTTTATGCTAATAAAAGATATATGCACTTTTCTTGCCTACCCATACTATTTAATAACCACCAAAAATTAAGCAATATGTAAGCACTGCTTCCAGTTGAAATCAGTCTGTCTGTCTGTCTATCTATCTATCTATCTATCTATCTATCTTTCTATCTATCTATCTTTCTATTTTTCTATCTATCTATCCGTCTGTCTATCTTTAAAACTGAAAGACATCCATTAAACATACACAATGACAGCATATTTAGTGTGTAATTGATGCTAAAACACAATTCTCACTCTCCTAATATAGCTGATTTTGACAATGAACTGCATTTTTCATGTGAAGCATTTGATGTCATAAAGATGTAAACCTCACAAAGCAATTCTGTCACTGGTCAGTTTGCTTGACAGACATCTGGACTTTAAGGTACTAGCCAATGGAAACATGGTGACATGTAAATATGAAAGCACATTAGGACAAAATATGCAATAAGATAGAGGCAAAGGAGATGGCTGCTGGGAATGTATTTCATTTATCCCAGAAAATCTTTAAATCTAAGTATTAATACTACGTTGATGTACTTTTGAAATTGGAGAGCTACTTTTTACTAAAAGTACATCTCCCTTATATAATTAAGTATAATGCAGACCTGCTCAAAAAACTTAGTATAATTAAAGAAGTCTTATGCCATAAATGATGATGATGAGAGCTGCTTATGTGAATGTCTATAGTGGTTTTCTCTACCAGTGTCACTGTATTAGACAACTGTTATCAAAACTTAGCAATAATGATGCATTAATCTGCCAATCAAGTGTGAAAGCTGGCTATGTGTATAGGCATAGTAAACACATATCATCATCATCCCTCATTATCATTTATTTATATAGTGGTCACTAATAGCGCAGCGCTGTACAGAGAACCCATTCACATCAGTCCCTACCCTATTGGAGCTTACAGTCTAAATTCCCTAATATAGACACACACTCACACACAGACAGAGAGGGAGAGACTAGGTCAATTTTGATAGCAGCCAATTAACCTAACAGTATGTTTTTTGGCGTGTGGGAGGAAACCCACGCAAACACAGGGAGAACATACAAACTTCACACAGATAAGGCCATTGTTGATATAAGTACTGGCTCTGCTTACCATTGTCCAGTCTAGTACATAACTGTATTAATGCTGTGAAATATTATTACTTTGAATGCCTTAAATATGCAAGAGCGCATTTGGGTAAGTTTATGCTAATAAAAGATATATGCACTTTTCTTGCCTACCCATACTATTTAATAACCACCAAAAATTAAGCAATATGTAAGCACTGCTTCCAGTTGAAATCAGTCTGTCTGTCTGTCTATCTATCTATCTATCTTTCTATCTTTCTATCTATCTATCCGTCTGTCTATCTTTAAAACTGAAAGACATCCATTAAACATACACAATGACAGCATATTTAGTGTGTAACAATGACAGCATATTTAGTGTGTAATTGATGCTAAAACACAATTCTCACTCTCCTAATATAGCTGATTTTTGACAATGAACTGCATTTTTCATGTGAAGCATTTGATGTCATAAAGATGTAAACCTCACAAAGCAATTCTGTCACTGGTCAGTTTGCTTGACAGACATCTGACTTTAAGGTACTAGCCAATGGAAACATGGTGACATGTAAATATGAAAGCACATTAGGACAAAATATGCAATAAGATAGAGGCAAAGGGAGATGGCTGCTGGGAATGTATTTCATTTATCCCAGAAAATCTTTAAATCTAAGTATTAATACTACGTTGATGTACTTTTGAAATTGGAGAGCTACTTTTTACTAAAAGTACATCTCCCTTATATAATTAAGTATAATGCAGACCTGCTCAAAAACTTAGTATAATTAAAGAAGTCTTATGCCATAAATGATGATGATGAGAGCTGCTTATGTGAATGTCTATAGTGGTTTTCTCTACCAGTGTCACTGTATTAGACAACTGTTATCAAACTTAGCAATAATGATGCATTAATCTGCCAATCAAGTGTGAAAGCTGGCTATGTGTATAGGCATAGTAAACACATATCATCATCATCCTCAGGGCCGGACTGGGACTAAAAATCAGCCCTGGCATTTAAAGCACACAGGCCCACGTGGACTCCATGCACTATATTGTTGCACACTGATGCTGGCGCAGTACAACATGATGTAGTATGAGTGTGTGTGGGGGGGGAGGGGGTATTTATTTCTCCTAATGACCCTCAACATTACATTATTAGCACCCCAATTACATCAATAAATACCATGACAATACATTATTAGTACCCAAATTACAGCAATAAATAACCCCCCACACACACTCATACTACATCAATCACCCCCACATTATAGCAACCGGCATCACCCCCCACATTACAGCATCACTCCCCACATTACAGCGTCCAGCATCACCCCCCACATTACAGCGTCCAGCATCACTCCCCACATTACAGCGTCCAGCATCACCCCCCACATTACAGAGTCCAGCATCACCCCCCACATTACAGCGTCCAGCATCACCCCCCACATTACAGCAACCGGCATCACCCCCCACATTACAGCGTCCAGCGTCACCACCCACATTATAACAATACCCTCTCCTACTTATTAGCAATACTAAGCACCAAACACACTACAACATTGCCACCAGCACGCCACCCCATACTACAGCAATACCACCAATTATACAGACGCCACTGTAGGAAACAATGTTTTGCTTTTTTCAAATCTCCCACAAAATAGCAACTACGAACAGAGTACTTACACACACATATAGGTAACAGGTACCCTTTTCCCTCAATGAAATAGTAATGGCAGAATTTTCATGAATCATTCCACATGAAATAAAACTAACATATATCTAAAAAAAACATAACTATTGAATGATCAGTTGAACCCACACGGCCGCATTAAAAGTATTTCCATCTACAGCAAAATGTCAGAGAAAAATATTTTTGTTTTACTACAGTAATTGGATATGCGTCTTTTCTATTCATTTTAAATAACACAGTATATAAATTAAGGGGGATAGAGGAGGTGGGTGAGAAATAATTGGATGTGACCCATCATGATCCATCAGTTTGATTAGATAGGAAACATTTAGATTATTTACCTGGAGACGTCTACCCCCTTGACTCACAGGCAGGGCTGACAAGAGGAATTTTGGGCCCTGATACAGCAACTTCTTTGGGCTCCCATCATATTCAACAATGAAAAACTTGCCTTTGGCAGAAGTTCATATGATGCCACACCGTAGTGTGCCCAGTTCATATTATGCCACATCGTAGTGCCCCAAGGTCATATTATGCCACATAGTATTACCCTCAATTCATATTTGGTCATGCAGAAGTGCCCACAAATCATATTATGGCATAGTAGTGCCCCCAAAACATATACCAGACAGTAGTGCCCACAAATCATATTATGTCACAACAGTGCCTCCAAATCATATTATGCCACAATAGTGACCCCAAATAACATTATGCCATAGTAGTGCCCCCAAATCATTAGTAAAGCTCAGACAAAAACTCATTCACAAATAAAAATTGGTACAGCATATCAGATTCTGAGTGTGAGTCCCAAGAGCAGCTTAATACATCATTTACAATGCAAACAAAAATAGATATATTGACATAATTACAGATAAAATTTATGACAAGCAATGTTTTTTCCTCTTAATTAAAAATCTCTGTACAGATAAATATGCAAAAAACATTACAGCGCAATAATGAGCAATACATAGTGTTAAACATTATTGGATACGCTGTAGTGTTCCCAGTTCAAGAAAGGATGGTTAAAAACATATTCCACACGAGCAAATATATGAACTTACCTGATTATGGCATCCTGTGTTCTGTTCTCCTACTGGGCACGCTGGGCGAGCAGGGATCAGCAGCTGTCAGCTCACACAGGCAGTGGGGAGCAGGAATAGAGGGCAGTGGTCGAAGCAGAAATTTAGGAGTGGGGGTATAGAAAATATAAGTGAATGGAGTATGAAGGCTTGATTTTTTATTGTCCCCTCTGTGCATTTCCATTCTTCATTACTACTTGTGTTTTATGATGGCTGCATCCCTGACATTCCCATTCTTAAGATGTCTCTCCCTTTACACTTTCTTTTACCTATGCCCCTGCACCACCTTCTCCGCTGTCTCTAACAAATCTTCCTGTACCACTTACTCCCCTGGCTCTCTCACACGTCTTCCTGCACCCTCTACCCCCCGGCTCTCTCACTCCTCTTCCTGCACTCCCTACCACCCTGGCTCTCTCACCCCCTCTCCCAGAACCCCCTTCCCCTTTGGCTCTCTCACCCCCTCTCCCAGCACCCCCTTCTCCTTTGGCTCTCTCACCCCCTCTCCCAGCACCCCCTTCCCCTTTGGCTCTCTCACCCCCTCTCCCAGAACCCCCTTCCCCTTTGGCTCTCTCACCCCCTCTCCCAGCACCCCCTGGCTCTCTCACCCCCTCTCCCAGAACCCCCTTCCCCTTTGGCTCTCTCACCCCCTCTCCCAGCACCCCCTGGCTCTCTCACCCCTTCTCCTAGCACCCCCTGGCTCTCTCACAGCACCTCTTCCCCTTTGGCTCTCTCACCCCCTTCGGCTCTCTCACCCCCTTTCCCAGCACCCCCTGGCTCTCACCCCCTCTCCCAGCACCCCCTTCAGCTCTCTCACCCCCTCTCCCAGCACCCCCTTCAGCTCTCTCACCCCCTCTCCCAGCACCCCCTTCAGCTCTCTCACCCCCTCTCCCAGCACCCCCCTTCAGCTCTCTCTCCCCCTTTCTCAGAACCCCCTTCAGCTCTCTCTCCCCCTTTCCCAGCACCCCCTTCGGCTTTCACCTCCTTTCCCAGCACCCCCTTCGGCTCTCTCACCCCCTCTCCCAGCATGCCCTGGCTCTCACCCCCTCTCCCAGCACCCCCTTCGGCTCTCTCACCCCCTCTCCCAGCACCCCCTTCGGCTCTCTCACCCCCTCTCCCAGCACCCCCTTCGGCTCTCTCACCCCCTCTCCCAGCACCCCCTTCGGCTCTCACCCCCCTCTCCCAGTATGCCCTGGCTCTCAACCCCTCTCCCTGCACCCCTTTCGGCTCTCTCACCCCCTCTCCCAGCACCCCCTGGCTCTCACCCCCGCGACCCCCCCCCCCCCAGTAAATCGCGGACACCCCCCCCCCCCCGAAAATCGCGGCACCCCCGCGACCCCCCCCCCCCGAAAATCGCGCGCCCCCCGCGGACTCCCCTAAAATCGCGGCACCACGCGACCCCCCCCTAAAATCGCGGGCACCCCCCCGAAAATCGCGGCACCCCCGCGACCCCCCCTCCCCCCCGAAAATCGCGGCACCCCCGCGACCCCCTCCCCCCCGGAAAATCGCGACCCCCCCTCCTCTTCAGTAAAAGAAAAAACAAATTAAAAAAAAAAGTAAACTCACCAGTGTAACTGGCTGCACAGCATAACGGGGGAGGGAGCTGGGGAGCGCGCAGCAGAGGTGGCTGGTTCCTGAACCCAGCCACCAAGAAGACAGGGGGAGTCGGGCCGGCCCATATAGCCATCGGCCCTTCTGGCATTTGCCAGAAGTGCCAGATGGCCAGTCCGGCCCTGATCATCCTCATTATCATTTATTTATATAGTGTCACTAATAGCGCAGCGCTGTACAGAGAACCCATTCACATCAGTCCCTACCCTATTGAAGCTTACAGTCTAAATTCCCTAATATAGACACACACTCACACACAGACAGAGAGGGAGAGACTAGGGTCAATTTTGATAGCAGCCAATTAACCTAACAGTATGTTTTTTGGAGTGTGGGAGGAAACCCACGCAAACACAGGGAGAACATACAAACTTCACACAGATAAGGCCATTGTTGATATAAGTACTGGCTCTGCTTACCATTGTCCAGTCTAGTACATAACTGTATTAATGCTGTGAAATATTATTACTTTGAATGCCTTAAATATGCAAGAGCGCATTTGGGTAAGTTTATGCTAATAAAAGATATATGCACTTTTCTTGCCTACCCATACTATTTAATAACCACCAAAAATTAAGCAATATGTAAGCACTGCTTCCAGTTGAAATCAGTCTGTCTGTCTGTCTGTCTATCTATCTATCTATCTTTCTATCTATCTATCTTTCTATCTTTCTATCTATCTATCCGTCTGTCTATCTTAAAACTGAAAGACATCCATTAAACATACACAATGACAGCATATTTAGTGTGTAATTGATGCTAAAACACAATTCTCACTCTCCTAATATAGCTGATTTTTGACAATGAACTGCATTTTTCATGTGAAGCATTTGATGTCATAAAGATGTAAACCTCACAAAGCAATTCTGTCACTGGTCAGTTTGCTTGACAGACATCTGACTTTAAGGTACTAGCCAATGGAAACATGGTGACATGTAAATATGAAAGCACATTAGGACAAAATATGCAATAAGATAGAGGCAAAGGGAGATGGCTGCTGGGAATGTATTTCATTTATCCCAGAAAATCTTTAAATCTAAGTATTAATACTACGTTGATGTACTTTTGAAATTGGAGAGCTACTTTTTACTAAAAGTACATCTCCCTTATATAATTAAGTATAATGCAGACCTGCTCAAAAACTTAGTATAATTAAAGAAGTCTTATGCCATAAATGATGATGATGAGAGCTGCTTATGTGAATGTCTATAGTGGTTTTCTCTACCAGTGTCATTGTATTAGACAACTGTTATCAAACTTAGCAATAATGATGCATTAATCTGCCAATCAAGTGTGAAAGCTGGCTATGTGTATAGGCATAGTAAACACATATCATCATCATCCTCATTATCATTTATTTATATAGTGTCACTAATAGCGCAGCGCTGTACAGAGAACCCATTCACATCAGTCCCTACCCTATTGGAGCTTACAGTCTAAATTCCCTAATATAGACACACACTCACACACAGACAGAGAGGGAGAGACTAGGGTCAATTTTGATAGCAGCCAAATTAACCTAACAGTATGTTTTTTGGAGTGTGGGAGGAAACCACAGCACCCGGAGGAAACCCACGCAAACACAGGGAGAACATACAAACTTCACACAGATAAGGCCATTGTTGATATAAGTACTGGCTCTGCTTACCATTGTCCAGTCTAGTACATAACTGTATTAATGCTGTGAAATATTATTACTTTGAATGCCTTAAATATGCAAGAGCGCATTTGGGTAAGTTTATGCTAATAAAAGATATATGCACTTTTCTTGCCTACCCATACTATTTAATAACCACCAAAAATTAAGCAATATGTAAGCACTGCTTCCAGTTGAAATCAGTCTGTCTGTCTGTCTGTCTGTCTGTCTGTCTAACTATCTATCTATCTATCTATCTATCTTTCTATCTATCTATCTTTCTATCTTTCTATCTTTCTATCTATCTATCCGTCTGTCTATCTTTAAAACTGAAAGACATCCATTAAACATACACAATGACAGCATATTTAGTGTGTAATTGATGCTAAAACACAATTCTCACTCTCCTAATATAGCTGATTTTTGACAATGAACTGCATTTTTCATGTGAAGCATTTGATGTCATAAAGATGTAAACCTCACAAAGCAATTCTGTCACTGGTCAGTTTGCTTGACAGACATCTGACTTTAAGGTACTAGCCAATGGAAACATGGTGACATGTAAATATGAAAGCACATTAGGACAAAATATGCAATAAGATAGAGGCAAAGGGAGATGGCTGCTGGGAATGTATTTCATTTATCCCAGAAAATCTTTAAATCTAAGTATTAATACTACGTTGATGTACTTTTGAAATTGGAGAGCTACTTTTTACTAAAAGTACATCTCCCTTATATAATTAAGTATAATGCAGACCTGCTCAAAAACTTAGTATAATTAAAGAAGTCTTATGCCATAAATGATGATGATGAGAGCTGCTTATGTGAATGTCTATAGTGGTTTTCTCTACCAGTGTCATTGTATTAGACAACTGTTATCAAACTTAGCAATAATGATGCATTAATCTGCCAATCAAGTGTGAAAGCTGGCTATGTGTATAGGCATAGTAAACACATATCATCATCATCCTCATTATCATTTATTTATATAGTGTCACTAATAGCGCAGCGCTGTACAGAGAACCCATTCACATCAGTCCCTACCCTATTGGAGCTTACAGTCTAAATTCCCTAATATAGACACACACTCACACACAGACAGAGAGGGAGAGACTAGGGTCAATTTTGATAGCAGCAAATTAACCTAACAGTATGTTTTTTGGAGTGTGGGAGGAAACCACAGCACCCGGAGGAAACCCACGCAAACACAGGGAGAACATACAAACTTCACACAGATAAGGCCATTGTTGATATAAGTACTGGCTCTGCTTACCATTGTCCAGTCTAGTACATAACTGTATTAATGCTGTGAAATATTATTACTTTGAATGCCTTAAATATGCAAGAGCGCATTTGGGTAAGTTTATGCTAATAAAAGATATATGCACTTTTCTTGCCTACCCATACTATTTAATAACCACCAAAAATTAAGCAATATGTAAGCACTGCTTCCAGTTGAAATCAGTCTGTCTATCTATCTATCTATCTTTCTATCTTTCTATCTATCTATCTTTCTATCTTTCTATCTATCTATCCGTCTGTCTATCTTTAAAACTGAAAGACATCCATTAAACATACACAATGACAGCATATTTAGTGTGTAATTGATGCTAAAACACAATTCTCACTCTCCTAATATAGCTGATTTTTGACAATGAACTGCATTTTTCATGTGAAGCATTTGATGTCATAAAGATGTAAACCTCACAAAGCAATTCTGTCACTGGTCAGTTTGCTTGACAGACATCTGACTTTAAGGTACTAGCCAATGGAAACATGGTGACATGTAAATATGAAAGCACATTAGGACAAAATATGCAATAAGATAGAGGCAAAGGGAGATGGCTGCTGGGAATGTATTTCATTTATCCCAGAAAATCTTTAAATCTAAGTATTAATACTACGTTGATGTACTTTTGAAATTGGAGAGCTACTTTTTACTAAAAGTACATCTCCCTTATATAATTAAGTATAATGCAGACCTGCTCAAAAACTTAGTATAATTAAAGAAGTCTTATGCCATAAATGATGATGATGAGAGCTGCTTATGTGAATGTCTATAGTGGTTTTCTCTACCAGTGTCACTGTATTAGACAACTGTTATCAAACTTAGCAATAATGATGCATTAATCTGCCAATCAAGTGTGAAAGCTGGCTATGTGTATAGGCATAGTAAACACATATCATCATCATCCTCATTATCATTTATTTATATAGTGTCACTAATAGCGCAGCGCTGTACAGAGAACCCATTCACATCAGTCCCTACCCTATTGGAGCTTACAGTCTAAATTCCCTAATATAGACACACACTCACACACAGACAGAGAGGGAGAGACTAGGGTCAATTTTGATAGCAGCCAATTAACCTAACAGTATGTTTTTTGGAGTGTGGGAGGAAACCCACGCAAACACAGGGAGAACATACAAACTTCACACAGATAAGGCCATTGTTGATATAAGTACTGGCTCTGCTTACCATTGTCCAGTCTAGTACATAACTGTATTAATGCTGTGAAATATTATTACTTTGAATGCCTTAAATATGCAAGAGCGCATTTGGGTAAGTTTATGCTAATAAAAGATATATGCACTTTTCTTGCCTACCCATACTATTTAATAACCACCAAAAATTAAGCAATATGTAAGCACTGCTTCCAGTTGAAATCAGTCAGTCTGTCTGTCTGTCTATCTATCTATCTATCTATCTTTCTATCTATCTATCTTTCTATCTTTCTATCTATCTATCTATCGGTCTGTCTATCTTTAAAACTGAAAGACATCCATTAAACATACACAATGACAGCATATTTAGTGTGTAATTGATGCTAAAACACAATTCTCACTCTCCTAATATAGCTGATTTTTGACAATGAACTGCATTTTTCATGTGAAGCATTTGATGTCATAAAGATGTAAACCTCACAAAGCAATTCTGTCACTGGTCAGTTTGCTTGACAGACATCTGACTTTAAGGTACTAGCCAATGGAAACATGGTGACATGTAAATATGAAAGCACATTAGGACAAAATATGCAATAAGATAGAGGCAAAGGGAGATGGCTGCTGGGAATGTATTTCATTTATCCCAGAAAATCTTTAAATCTAAGTATTAATACTACGTTGATGTACTTTTGAAATTGGAGAGCTACTTTTTACTAAAAGTACATCTCCCTTATATAATTAAGTATAATGCAGACCTGCTCAAAAACTTAGTATAATTAAAGAAGTCTTATGCCATAAATGATGATGATGAGAGCTGCTTATGTGAATGTCTATAGTGGTTTTCTCTAGCAGTGTCACTGTATTAGACAACTGTTATCAAACTTAGCAATAATGATGCATTAATCTGCCAATCAAGTGTGAAAGCTGGCTATGTGTATAGGCATAGTAAACACATATCATCATCATCCTCATTATCATTTATTTATATAGTGTCACTAATAGCGCAGCGCTGTACAGAGAACCCATTCACATCAGTCCCTACCCTATTGGAGCTTACAGTCTAAATTCCCTAATATAGACACACACTCACACACAGACAGAGAGGGAGAGACTAGGGTCAATTTTGATAGCAGCCAATTAACCTAACAGTATGTTTTTTGGAGTGTGGGAGGAAACCCACGCAAACACAGGGAGAACATACAAACTTCACACAGATAAGGCCATTGTTGATATAAGTACTGGCTCTGCTTACCATTGTCCAGTCTAGTACATAACTGTATTAATGCTGTGAAATATTATTACTTTGAATGCCTTAAATATGCAAGAGCGCATTTGGGTAAGTTTATGCTAATAAAAGATATATGCACTTTTCTTGCCTACCCATACTATTTAATAACCACCAAAAATTAAGCAATATGTAAGCACTGCTTCCAGTTGAAATCAGTCTGTCTGTCTGTCTATCTATCTATCTATCTATCTTTCTATCTATCTATCTTTCTATCTATCTATCCGTCTGTCTATCTTTAAAACTGAAAGACATCCATTAAACATACACAATGACAGCATATTTAGTGTGTAATTGATGCTAAAACACAATTCTCACTCTCCTAATATAGCTGATTTTTGACAATGAACTGCATTTTTCATGTGAAGCATTTGATGTCATAAAGATGTAAACCTCACAAAGCAATTCTGTCACTGGTCAGTTTGCTTGACAGACATCTGACTTTAAGGTACTAGCCAATGGAAACATGGTGACATGTAAATATGAAAGCACATTAGGACAAAATATGCAATAAGATAGAGGCAAAGGGAGATGGCTGCTGGGAATGTATTTCATTTATCCCAGAAAATCTTTAAATCTAAGTATTAATACTACGTTGATGTACTTTTGAAATTGGAGAGCTACTTTTTACTAAAAGTACATCTCCCTTATATAATTAAGTATAATGCAGACCTGCTCAAAAACTTAGTATAATTAAAGAAGTCTTATGCCATAAATGATGATGATGAGAGCTGCTTATGTGAATGTCTATAGTGGTTTTCTCTAGCAGTGTCACTGTATTAGACAACTGTTATCAAACTTAGCAATAATGATGCATTAATCTGCCAATCAAGTGTGAAAGCTGGCTATGTGTATAGGCATAGTAAACACATATCATCATCATCCTCATTATCATTTATTTATATAGTGTCACTAATAGCGCAGCGCTGTACAGAGAACCCATTCACATCAGTCCCTACCCTATTGGAGCTTACAGTCTAAATTCCCTAATATAGACACACACTCACACACAGACAGAGAGGGAGAGACTAGGGTCAATTTTGATAGCAGCCAATTAACCTAACAGTATGTTTTTTGGCGTGTGGGAGGAAACCCACGCAAACACAGGGAGAACATACAAACTTCACACAGATAAGGCCATTGTTGATATAAGTACTGGCTCTGCTTACCATTGTCCAGTCTAGTACATAACTGTATTAATGCTGTGAAATATTATTACTTTGAATGCCTTAAATATGCAAGAGCGCATTTGGGTAAGTTTATGCTAATAAAAGATATATGCACTTTTCTTGCCTACCCATACTATTTAATAACCACCAAAAATTAAGCAATATGTAAGCACTGCTTCCAGTTGAAATCAGTCTGTCTGTCTGTCTATCTATCTATCTATCTTTCTATCTTTCTATCTATCTATCCGTCTGTCTATCTTTAAAACTGAAAGACATCCATTAAACATACACAATGACAGCATATTTAGTGTGTAATTGATGCTAAAACACAATTCTCACTCTCCTAATATAGCTGATTTTTGACAATGAACTGCATTTTTCATGTGAAGCATTTGATGTCATAAAGATGTAAACCTCACAAAGCAATTCTGTCACTGGTCAGTTTGCTTGACAGACATCTGACTTTAAGGTACTAGCCAATGGAAACATGGTGACATGTAAATATGAAAGCACATTAGGACAAAATATGCAATAAGATAGAGGCAAAGGGAGATGGCTGCTGGGAATGTATTTCATTTATCCCAGAAAATCTTTAAATCTAAGTATTAATACTACGTTGATGTACTTTTGAAATTGGAGAGCTACTTTTTACTAAAAGTACATCTCCCTTATATAATTAAGTATAATGCAGACCTGCTCAAAAACTTAGTATAATTAAAGAAGTCTTATGCCATAAATGATGATGATGAGAGCTGCTTATGTGAATGTCTATAGTGGTTTTCTCTACCAGTGTCACTGTATTAGACAACTGTTATCAAACTTAGCAATAATGATGCATTAATCTGCCAATCAAGTGTGAAAGCTGGCTATGTGTATAGGCATAGTAAACACATATCATCATCATCCTCAGGGCCGGACTGGGACTAAAAATCAGCCCTGGCATTTAAAGCACACAGGCCCACGTGGACTCCATGCACTATATTGTTGCACACTGATGCTGGCGCAGTACAACATGATGTAGTATGAGTGTGTGTGGGGGAGGAGGGGGTATTTATTTCTCCTAATGACCCTCAACATTACATTATTAGCACCCCAATTACATCAATAAATACCATGACAATACATTATTAGTACCCAAATTACAGCAATAAATAACCCCCCACACACACTCATACTACATCAATCACCCCCACATTATAGCAACCGGCATCACCCCCCACATTACAGCATCACTCCCCACATTACAGCGTCCAGCATCACCCCCCACATTACAGCGTCCAGCATCACTCCCCACATTACAGCGTCCAGCATCACCCCCCACATTACAGAGTCCAGCATCACCCCCCACATTACAGCGTCCAGCATCACCCCCCACATTACAGCAACCGGCATCACCCCCCACATTACAGCGTCCAGCGTCACCAC
Source organism: Mixophyes fleayi (assembly GCF_038048845.1). Classification (NCBI taxonomy): domain Eukaryota; kingdom Metazoa; phylum Chordata; class Amphibia; order Anura; family Limnodynastidae; genus Mixophyes; species Mixophyes fleayi. Next base: position 112,731 of record NW_027446217.1, on the reverse strand, counting down.
CCACATTATAACAATACCCTCTCCTACTTATTAGCAATACTAAGCACCAAACACACTACAACATTGCCACCAGCACGCCACCCCATACTACAGCAATACCACCAATTATACAGACGCCACTGTAGGAAACAATGTTTTGCTTTTTTCAAATCTCCCACAAAATAGCAACTACGAACAGAGTACTTACACACACATATAGGTAACAGGTACCCTTTTCCCTCAATGAAATAGTAATGGCAGAATTTTCATGAATCATTCCACATGAAATAAAACTAACATATATCTAAAAAAAACATAACTATTGAATGATCAGTTGAACCCACACGGCCGCATTAAAAGTATTTCCATCTACAGCAAAATGTCAGAGAAAAATATTTTTGTTTTACTACAGTAATTGGATATGCGTCTTTTCTATTCATTTTAAATAACACAGTATATAAATTAAGGGGGATAGAGGAGGTGGGTGAGAAATAATTGGATGTGACCCATCATGATCCATCAGTTTGATTAGATAGGAAACATTTAGATTATTTACCTGGAGACGTCTACCCCCTTGACTCACAGGCAGGGCTGACAAGAGGAATTTTGGGCCCTGATACAGCAACTTCTTTGGGCTCCCATCATATTCAACAATGAAAAACTTGCCTTTGGCAGAAGTTCATATGATGCCACACCGTAGTGTGCCCAGTTCATATTATGCCACATCGTAGTGCCCCAAGGTCATATTATGCCACATAGTATTACCCTCAATTCATATTTGGTCATGCAGAAGTGCCCACAAATCATATTATGGCATAGTAGTGCCCCCAAAACATATACCATACAGTAGTGCCCACAAATCATATTATGTCACAACAGTGCCTCCAAATCATATTATGCCACAATAGTGACCCCAAATAACATTATGCCATAGTAGTGCCCCCAAATCATTAGTAAAGCTCAGACAAAAACTCATTCACAAATAAAAATTGGTACAGCATATCAGATTCTGAGTGTGAGTCCCAAGAGCAGCTTAATACATCATTTACAATGCAAACAAAAATAGATATATTGACATAATTACAGATAAAATTTATGACAAGCAATGTTTTTTCCTCTTAATTAAAAATCTCTGTACAGATAAATATGCAAAAAACATTACAGCGCAATAATGAGCAATACATAGTGTTAAACATTATTGGATACGCTGTAGTGTTCCCAGTTCAAGAAAGGATGGTTAAAAACATATTCCACACGAGCAAATATATGAACTTACCTGATTATGGCATCCTGTGTTCTGTTCTCCTACTGGGCACGCTGGGCGAGGAGGGATCAGCAGCTGTCAGCTCACACAGGCAGTGGGGAGCAGGAATAGAGGGCAGTGGTCGAAGCAGAAATTTAGGAGTGGGGGTATAGAAAATATAAGTGAATGGAGTATGAAGGCTTGATTTTTTATTGTCCCCTCTGTGCATTTCCATTCTTCATTACTACTTGTGTTTTATGATGGCTGCATCCCTGACATTCCCATTCTTAAGATGTCTCTCCCTTTACACTTTCTTTTACCTATGCCCCTGCACCACCTTCTCCGCTGTCTCTAACAAATCTTCCTGTACCACTTACTCCCCTGGCTCTCTCACACGTCTTCCTGCACCCTCTACCCCCCGGCTCTCTCACTCCTCTTACTGCACTCCCTACCACCCTGGCTCTCTCACCCCCTCTCCCAGAACCCCCTTCCCCTTTGGCTCTCTCACCCCCTCTCCCAGCACCCCCTTCTCCTTTGGCTCTCTCACCCCCTCTCCCAGCACCCCCTTCCCCTTTGGCTCTCTCACCCCCTCTCCCAGAACCCCCTTCCCCTTTGGCTCTCTCACCCCCTCTCCCAGCACCCCCTGGCTCTCTCACCCCCTCTCCCAGAACCCCCTTCCCCTTTGGCTCTCTCACCCCCTCTCCCAGCACCCCCTGGCTCTCTCACCCCTCTCACAGCACCTCTTCCCCTTTGGCTCTCTCACCCCCTTCGGCTCTCTCACCCCCTTTCCCAGCACCCCCTGGCTCTCACCCCCTCTCCCAGCACCCCCTTCAGCTCTCTCACCCCCTCTCCCAGCACCCCCTTCAGCTCTCTCACCCCCTCTCCCAGCACCCCCTTCAGCTCTCTCACCCCCTCTCCCAGCACCCCCTTCAGCTCTCTCTCCCCCTTTCTCAGAACCCCCTTCAGCTCTCTCTCCCCCTTTCCCAGCACCCCCTTCAGCTTTCACCTCCTTTCCCAGCACCCCCTTCGGCTCTCTCACCCCCTCTCCCAGCATGCCCTGGCTCTCACCCCCTCTCCCAGCACCCCCTTCGGCTCTCTCACCCCCTCTCCCAGCACCCCCTTCGGCTCTCTCACCCCCTCTCCCAGCACCCCCTTCGGCTCTCTCACCCCCTCTCCCAGCACCCCCTTCGGCTCTCTCACCCCCTCTCCCAGCACCCCCTTCGGCTCTCACCCCCTCTCCCAGTATGCCCTGGCTCTCACCCCCTCTCCCTGCACCCCTTTCGGCTCTCTCACCCCCTCTCCCAGCACCCCCTGGCTCTCACCCCCGCGACCCCCCCCCCCCCAGTAAATCGCGGACACCCCCCCCCCCCCGAAAATCGCGGCACCCCCGCGACCCCCCCCCCCCCCCCGAAAATCGCGGCACCCCCGCGACTCCCCCTAAAATCGCGGCACCACGCGACCCCCCCTAAAATCGCGGGCACCCCCCCGAAAATCGCGGCACCCCCGCGACCCCCCCTCCCCCCCGAAAATCGCGGCACCCCCGCGACCCCCTCCCCCCCGAAAATCGCGACCCCCCTCCTCTTCAGTAAAAGAAAAAACAAATTAAAAAAAAAAGTAAACTCACCAGTGTAACTGGCTGCACAGCATAACGGGGGAGGGAGCTGGGGAGCGCGCAGCAGAGGTGGCTGGTTCCTGAACCCAGCCACCAAGAAGACAGGGGGAGTCGGGCCGGCCCATATAGCCATCGGCCCTTCTGGCATTTGCCAGAAGTGCCAGATGGCCAGTCCGGCCCTGATCATCCTCATTATCATTTATTTATATAGTGTCACTAATAGCGCAGCGCTGTACAGAGAACCCATTCACATCAGTCCCTACCCTATTGGAGCTTACAGTCTAAATTCCCTAATATAGACACACACTCACACACAGACAGAGAGGGAGAGACTAGGGTCAATTTTGATAGCAGCCAATTAACCTAACAGTATGTTTTTTGGAGTGTGGGAGGAAACCCACGCAAACACAGGGAGAACATACAAACTTCACACAGATAAGGCCATTGTTGATATAAGTACTGGCTCTGCTTACCATTGTCCAGTCTAGTACATAACTGTATTAATGCTGTGAAATATTATTACTTTGAATGCCTTAAATATGCAAGAGCGCATTTGGGTAAGTTTATGCTAATAAAAGATATATGCACTTTTCTTGCCTACCCATACTATTTAATAACCACCAAAAATTAAGCAATATGTAAGCACTGCTTCCAGTTGAAATCAGTCTGTCTGTCTGTCTGTCTATCTATCTATCTATCTTTCTATCTATCTATCTATCTATCTATCTATCTTTCTATCTTTCTATCTATCTATCCGTCTGTCTATCTTTAAAACTGAAAGACATCCATTAAACATACACAATGACAGCATATTTAGTGTGTAATTGATGCTAAAACACAATTCTCACTCTCCTAATATAGCTGATTTTTGACAATGAACTGCATTTTTCATGTGAAGCATTTGATGTCATAAAGATGTAAACCTCACAAAGCAATTCTGTCACTGGTCAGTTTGCTTGACAGACATCTGACTTTAAGGTACTAGCCAATGGAAACATGGTGACATGTAAATATGAAAGCACATTAGGACAAAATATGCAATAAGATAGAGGCAAAGGGAGATGGCTGCTGGGAATGTATTTCATTTATCCCAGAAAATCTTTAAATCTAAGTATTAATACTACGTTGATGTACTTTTGAAATTGGAGAGCTACTTTTTACTAAAAGTACATCTCCCTTATATAATTAAGTATAATGCAGACCTGCTCAAAAACTTAGTATAATTAAAGAAGTCTTATGCCATAAATGATGATGATGAGAGCTGCTTATGTGAATGTCTATAGTGGTTTTCTCTACCAGTGTCACTGTATTAGACAACTGTTATCAAACTTAGCAATAATGATGCATTAATCTGCCAATCAAGTGTGAAAGCTGGCTATGTGTATAGGCATAGTAAACACATATCATCATCATCCTCATTATCATTTATTTATATAGTGTCACTAATAGCGCAGCGCTGTACAGAGAACCCATTCACATCAGTCCCTACCCTATTGGAGCTTACAGTCTAAATTCCCTAATATAGACACACACTCACACACAGACAGAGAGGGAGAGACTAGGGTCAATTTTGATAGCAGCCAATTAACCTAACAGTATGTTTTTTGGAGTGTGGGAGGAAACCACAGCACCCGGAGGAAACCCACGCAAACACAGGGAGAACATACAAACTTCACACAGATAAGGCCATTGTTGATATAAGTACTGGCTCTGCTTACCATTGTCCAGTCTAGTACATAACTGTATTAATGCTGTGAAATATTATTACTTTGAATGCCTTAAATATGCAAGAGCGCATTTGGGTAAGTTTATGCTAATAAAAGATATATGCACTTTTCTTGCCTACCCATACTATTTAATAACCACCAAAAATTAAGCAATATGTAAGCACTGCTTCCAGTTGAAATCAGTCTATCTATCTATCTATCTATCTTTCTATCTATCTATCTTTCTATCTTTCTATCTATCTATCCGTCTGTCTATCTTTAAAACTGAAAGACATCCATTAAACATACACAATGACAGCATATTTAGTGTGTAATTGATGCTAAAACACAATTCTCACTCTCCTAATATAGCTGATTTTTGACAATGAACTGCATTTTTCATGTGAAGCATTTGATGTCATAAAGATGTAAACCTCACAAAGCAATTCTGTCACTGGTCAGTTTGCTTGACAGACATCTGACTTTAAGGTACTAGTCAATGGAAACATGGTGACATGTAAATATGAAAGCACATTAGGACAAAATATGCAATAAGATAGAGGCAAAGGGAGATGGCTGCTGGGAATGTATTTCATTTATCCCAGAAAATCTTTAAATCTAAGTATTAATACTACGTTGATGTACTTTTGAAATTGGAGAGCTACTTTTTACTAAAAGTACATCTCCCTTATATAATTAAGTATAATGCAGACCTGCTCAAAAACTTAGTATAATTAAAGAAGTCTTATGCCATAAATGATGATGATGAGAGCTGCTTATGTGAATGTCTATAGTGGTTTTCTCTACCAGTGTCATTGTATTAGACAACTGTTATCAAACTTAGCAATAATGATGCATTAATCTGCCAATCAAGTGTGAAAGCTGGCTATTTGTATAGGCATAGTAAACACATATCATCATCATCCTCATTATCATTTATTTATATAGTGTCACTAATAGCGCAGCGCTGTACAGAGAACCCATTCACATCAGTCCCTACCCTATTGGAGCTTACAGTCTAAATTCCCTAATATAGACACACACTCACACACAGACAGAGAGGGAGAGACTAGGGTCAATTTTGATAGCAGCCAATTAACCTAACAGTATGTTTTTTGGAGTGTGGGAGGAAACCACAGCACCCGGAGGAAACCCACGCAAACACAGGGAGAACATACAAACTTCACACAGATAAGGCCATTGTTGATATAAGTACTGGCTCTGCTTACCATTGTCCAGTCTAGTACATAACTGTATTAATGCTGTGAAATATTATTACTTTGAATGCCTTAAATATGCAAGAGCGCATTTGGGTAAGTTTATGCTAATAAAAGATATATGCACTTTTCTTGCCTACCCATACTATTTAATAACCACCAAAAATTAAGCAATATGTAAGCACTGCTTCCAGTTGAAATCAGTCTGTCTGTCTGTCTGTCTATCTATCTATCTTTCTATCTATCTATCTTTCTATCTTTCTATCCGTCTGTCTATCTTTAAAACTGAAAGACATCCATTAAACATACACAATGACAGCATATTTAGTGTGTAATTGATGCTAAAACACAATTCTCACTCTCCTAATATAGCTGATTTTTGACAATGAACTGCATTTTTCATGTGAAGCATTTGATGTCATAAAGATGTAAACCTCACAAAGCAATTCTGTCACTGGTCAGTTTGCTTGACAGACATCTGACTTTAAGGTACTAGCCAATGGAAACATGGTGACATGTAAATATGAAAGCACATTAGGACAAAATATGCAATAAGATAGAGGCAAAGGGAGATGGCTGCTGGGAATGTATTTCATTTATCCCAGAAAATCTTTAAATCTAAGTATTAATACTACGTTGATGTACTTTTGAAATTGGAGAGCTACTTTTTACTAAAAGTACATCTCCCTTATATAATTAAGTATAATGCAGACCTGCTCAAAAACTTAGTATAATTAAAGAAGTCTTATGCAATAAATGATGATGATGAGAGCTGCTTATGTGAATGTCTATAGTGGTTTTCTCTACCAGTGTCATTGTATTAGACAACTGTTATCAAACTTAGCAATAATGATGCATTAATCTGCCAATCAAGTGTGAAAGCTGGCTATGTGTATAGGCATAGTAAACACATATCATCATCATCCTCATTATCATTTATTTATATAGTGTCACTAATAGCGCAGCGCTGTACAGAGAACCCATTCACATCAGTCCCTACCCTATTGGAGCTTACAGTCTAAATTCCCTAATATAGACACACACTCACACACAGACAGAGAGGGAGAGACTAGGGTCAATTTTGATAGCAGCCAATTAACCTAACAGTATGTTTTTTGGAGTGTGGGAGGAAACCACAGCACCCGGAGGAAACCCACGCAAACACAGGGAGAACATACAAACTTCACACAGATAAGGCCATTGTTGATATAAGTACTGGCTCTGCTTACCATTGTCCAGTCTAGTACATAACTGTATTAATGCTGTGAAATATTATTACTTTGAATGCCTTAAATATGCAAGAGCGCATTTGGGTAAGTTTATGCTAATAAAAGATATATGCACTTTTCTTGCCTACCCATACTATTTAATAACCACCAAAAATTAAGCAATATGTAAGCACTGCTTCCAGTTGAAATCAGTCTGTCTGTCTGTCTATCTATCTATCTATCTATCTTTCTATCTATCTATCTTTCTATCTTTCTATCTATCTATCCGTCTGTCTATCTTTAAAACTGAAAGACATCCATTAAACATACACAATGACAGCATATTTAGTGTGTAATTGATGCTAAAACACAATTCTCACTCTCCTAATATAGCTGATTTTTGACAATGAACTGCATTTTTCATGTGAAGCATTTGATGTCATAAAGATGTAAACCTCACAAAGCAATTCTGTCACTGGTCAGTTTGCTTGACAGACATCTGACTTTAAGGTACTAGCCAATGGAAACATGGTGACATGTAAATATGAAAGCACATTAGGACAAAATATGCAATAAGATAGAGGCAAAGGGAGATGGCTGCTGGGAATGTATTTCATTTATCCCAGAAAATCTTTAAATCTAAGTATTAATACTACGTTGATGTACTTTTGAAATTGGAGAGCTACTTTTTACTAAAAGTACATCTCCCTTATATAATTAAGTATAATGCAGACCTGCTCAAAAACTTAGTATAATTAAAGAAGTCTTATGCAATAAATGATGATGATGAGAGCTGCTTATGTGAATGTCTATAGTGGTTTTCTCTACCAGTGTCACTGTATTAGACAACTGTTATCAAACTTAGCAATAATGATGCATTAATCTGCCAATCAAGTGTGAAAGCTGGCTATGTGTATAGGCATAGTAAACACATATCATCATCATCCTCATTATCATTTATTTATATAGTGTCACTAATAGCGCAGCGCTGTACAGAGAACCCATTCACATCAGTCCCTACCCTATTGGAGCTTACAGTCTAAATTCCCTAATATAGACACACACTCACACACAGACAGAGAGGGAGAGACTAGGGTCAATTTTGATAGCAGCCAATTAACCTAACAGTATGTTTTTTGGAGTGTGGGAGGAAACCACAGCACCCGGAGGAAACCCACGCAAACACAGGGAGAACATACAAACTTCACACAGATAAGGCCATTGTTGATATAAGTACTGGCTCTGCTTACCATTGTCCAGTCTAGTACATAACTGTATTAATGCTGTGAAATATTATTACTTTGAATGCCTTAAATATGCAAGAGCGCATTTGGGTAAGTTTATGCTAATAAAAGATATATGCACTTTTCTTGCCTACCCATACTATTTAATAACCACCAAAAATTAAGCAATATGTAAGCACTGCTTCCAGTTGAAATCAGTCTGTCTGTCTGTCTATCTATCTATCTATCTTTCTATCTATCTATCTTTCTATCTTTCTATCCGTCTGTCTATCTTTAAAACTGAAAGACATCCATTAAACATACACAATGACAGCATATTTAGTGTGTAATTGATGCTAAAACACAATTCTCACTCTCCTAATATAGCTGATTTTTGACAATGAACTGCATTTTTCATGTGAAGCATTTGATGTCATAAAGATGTAAACCTCACAAAGCAATTCTGTCACTGGTCAGTTTGCTTGACAGACATCTGACTTTAAGGTACTAGCCAATGGAAACATGGTGACATGTAAATATGAAAGCACATTAGGACAAAATCTGCAATAAGATAGAGGCAAAGGGAGATGGCTGCTGGGAATGTATTTCATTTATCCCAGAAAATCTTTAAATCTAAGTATTAATACTACGTTGATGTACTTTTGAAATTGGAGAGCTACTTTTTACTAAAAGTACATCTCCCTTATATAATTAAGTATAATGCAGACCTGCTCAAAAACTTAGTATAATTAAAGAAGTCTTATGCCATAAATGATGATGATGAGAGCTGCTTATGTGAATGTCTATAGTGGTTTTCTCTACCAGTGTCACTGTATTAGACAACTGTTATCAAACTTAGCAATAATGATGCATTAATCTGCCAATCAAGTGTGAAAGCTGGCTATGTGTATAGGCATAGTAAACACATATCATCATCATCCTCATTATCATTTATTTATATAGTGTCACTAATAGCGCAGCGCTGTACAGAGAACCCATTCACATCAGTCCCTACCCTATTGGAGCTTACAGTCTAAATTCCCTAATATAGACACACACTCACACACAGACAGAGAGGGAGAGACTAGGGTCAATTTTGATAGCAGCCAATTAACCTAACAGTATGTTTTTTGGAGTGTGGGAGGAAACCACAGCACCCGGAGGAAACCCACGCAAACACAGGGAGAACATACAAACTTCACACAGATAAGGCCATTGTTGATATAAGTACTGGCTCTGCTTACCATTGTCCAGTCTAGTACATAACTGTATTAATGCTGTGAAATATTATTACTTTGAATGCCTTAAATATGCAAGAGCGCATTTGGGTAAGTTTATGCTAATAAAAGATATATGCACTTTTCTTGCCTACCCATACTATTTAATAACCACCAAAAATTAAGCAATATGTAAGCACTGCTTCCAGTTGAAATCAGTCTGTCTGTCTGTCTATCTATCTATCTATCTTTCTATCTATCTATCTTTCTATCTATCTATCTTTCTATCTTTCTATCCGTCTGTCTATCTTTAAAACTGAAAGACATCCATTAAACATACACAATGACAGCATATTTAGTGTGTAATTGATGCTAAAACACAATTCTCACTCTCCTAATATAGCTGATTTTTGACAATGAACTGCATTTTTCATGTGAAGCATTTGATGTCATAAAGATGTAAACCTCACAAAGCAATTCTGTCACTGGTCAGTTTGCTTGACAGACATCTGACTTTAAGGTACTAGCCAATGGAAACATGGTGACATGTAAATATGAAAGCACATTAGGACAAAATATGCAATAAGATAGAGGCAAAGGGAGATGGCTGCTGGGAATGTATTTCATTTATCCCAGAAAATCTTTAAATCTAAGTATTAATACTACGTTGATGTACTTTTGAAATTGGAGAGCTACTTTTTACTAAAAGTACATCTCCCTTATATAATTAAGTATAATGCAGACCTGCTCAAAAACTTAGTATAATTAAAGAAGTCTTATGCCATAAATGATGATGATGAGAGCTGCTTATGTGAATGTCTATAGTGGTTTTCTCTAGCAGTGTCACTGTATTAGACAACTGTTATCAAACTTAGCAATAATGATGCATTAATCTGCCAATCAAGTGTGAAAGCTGGCTATGTGTATAGGCATAGTAAACACATATCATCATCATCCTCATTATCATTTATTTATATAGTGTCACTAATAGCGCAGCGCTGTACAGAGAACCCATTCACATCAGTCCCTACCCTATTGGAGCTTACAGTCTAAATTCCCTAATATAGACACACACTCACACACAGACAGAGAGGGAGAGACTAGGGTCAATTTTGATAGCAGCCAATTAACCTAACAGTATGTTTTTTGGAGTGTGGGAGGAAACCCACGCAAACACAGGGAGAACATACAAACTTCACACAGATAAGGCCATTGTTGATATAAGTACTGGCTCTGCTTACCATTGTCCAGTCTAGTACATAACTGTATTAATGCTGTGAAATATTATTACTTTGAATGCCTTAAATATGCAAGAGCGCATTTGGGTAAGTTTATGCTAATAAAAGATATATGCACTTTTCTTGCCTACCCATACTATTTAATAACCACCAAAAATTAAGCAATATGTAAGCACTGCTTCCAGTTGAAATCAGTCTGTCTGTCTGTCTATCTATCTATCTATCTTTCTATCTTTCTATCTATCTATCCGTCTGTCTATCTTTAAAACTGAAAGACATCCATTAAACATACACAATGACAGCATATTTAGTGTGTAATTGATGCTAAAACACAATTCTCACTCTCCTAATATAGCTGATTTTTGACAATGAACTGCATTTTTCATGTGAAGCATTTGATGTCATAAAGATGTAAACCTCACAAAGCAATTCTGTCACTGGTCAGTTTGCTTGACAGACATCTGACTTTAAGGTACTAGCCAATGGAAACATGGTGACATGTAAATATGAAAGCACATTAGGACAAAATATGCAATAAGATAGAGGCAAAGGGAGATGGCTGCTGGGAATGTATTTCATTTATCCCAGAAAATCTTTAAATCTAAGTATTAATACTACGTTGATGTACTTTTGAAATTGGAGAGCTACTTTTTACTAAAAGTACATCTCCCTTATATATTTAAGTATAATGCAGACCTGCTCAAAAACTTAGTATAATTAAAGAAGTCTTATGCCATAAATGATGATGATGAGAGCTGCTTATGTGAATGTCTATAGTGGTTTTCTCTACCAGTGTCACTGTATTAGACAACTGTTATCAAACTTAGCAATAATGATGCATTAATCTGCCAATCAAGTGTGAAAGCTGGCTATGTGTATAGGCATAGTAAACACATATCATCATCATCCTCATTATCATTTATTTATATAGTGTCACTAATAGCGCAGCGCTGTACAGAGAACCCATTCACATCAGTCCCTACCCTATTGGAGCTTACAGTCTAAATTCCCTAATATAGACACACACTCACACACAGACAGAGAGGGAGAGACTAGGGTCAATTTTGATAGCAGCCAATTAACCTAACAGTATGTTTTTTGGAGTGTGGGAGGAAACCCACGCAAACACAGGGAGAACATACAAACTTCACACAGATAAGGCCATTGTTGATATAAGTACTGGCTCTGCTTACCATTGTCCAGTCTAGTACATAACTGTATTAATGCTGTGAAATATTATTACTTTGAATGCCTTAAATATGCAAGAGCGCATTTGGGTAAGTTTATGCTAATAAAAGATATATGCACTTTTCTTGCCTACCCATACTATTTAATAACCACCAAAAATTAAGCAATATGTAAGCACTGCTTCCAGTTGAAATCAGTCTGTCTGTCTGTCTATCTATCTATCTATCTTTCTATCTTTCTATCTATCTATCCGTCTGTCTATCTTTAAAACTGAAAGACATCCATTAAACATACACAATGACAGCATATTTAGTGTGTAATTGATGCTAAAACACAATTCTCACTCTCCTAATATAGCTGATTTTTGACAATGAACTGCATTTTTCATGTGAAGCATTTGATGTCATAAAGATGTAAACCTCACAAAGCAATTCTGTCACTGGTCAGTTTGCTTGACAGACATCTGACTTTAAGGTACTAGCCAATGGAAACATGGTGACATGTAAATATGAAAGCACATTAGGACAAAATATGCAATAAGATAGAGGCAAAGGGAGATGGCTGCTGGGAATGTATTTCATTTATCCCAGAAAATCTTTAAATCTAAGTATTAATACTACGTTGATGTACTTTTGAAATTGGAGAGCTACTTTTTACTAAAAGTACATCTCCCTTATATAATTAAGTATAATGCAGACCTGCTCAAAAACTTAGTATAATTAAAGAAGTCTTATGCCATAAATGATGATGATGAGAGCTGCTTATGTGAATGTCTATAGTGGTTTTCTCTACCAGTGTCACTGTATTAGACAACTGTTATCAAACTTAGCAATAATGATGCATTAATCTGCCAATCAAGTGTGAAAGCTGGCTATGTGTATAGGCATAGTAAACACATATCATCATCATCCTCATTATCATTTATTTATATAGTGTCACTAATAGCGCAGCGCTGTACAGAGAACCCATTCACATCAGTCCCTACCCTATTGGAGCTTACAGTCTAAATTCCCTAATATAGACACACACTCACACACAGACAGAGAGGGAGAGACTAGGGTCAATTTTGATAGCAGCCAATTAACCTAACAGTATGTTTTTTGGAGTGTGGGAGGAAACCCACGCAAACACAGGGAGAACATACAAACTTCACACAGATAAGGCCATTGTTGATATAAGTACTGGCTCTGCTTACCATTGTCCAGTCTAGTACATAACTGTATTAATGCTGTGAAATATTATTACTTTGAATGCCTTAAATATGCAAGAGCGCATTTGGGTAAGTTTATGCTAATAAAAGATATATGCACTTTTCTTGCCTACCCATACTATTTAATAACCACCAAAAATTAAGCAATATGTAAGCACTGCTTCCAGTTAAAATCAGTCTGTCTATCTATCTATCTATCTATCTATCTTTCTATCTATCTATCTTTCTATCTTTCTATCTATCTATCGGTCTGTCTATCTTTAAAACTGAAAGACATCCATTAAACATACACAATGACAGCATATTTAGTGTGTAATTGATGCTAAAACACAATTCTCACTCTCCTAATATAGCTGATTTTTGACAATGAACTGCATTTTTCATGTGAAGCATTTGATGTCATAAAGATGTAAACCTCACAAAGCAATTCTGTCACTGGTCAGTTTGCTTGACAGACATCTGACTTTAAGGTACTAGCCAATGGAAACATGGTGACATGTAAATATGAAAGCACATTAGGACAAAATATGCAATAAAATGTTCAGTGCTAATACCTTTTATCTTTGCACTTATACCTTAATGATTAAACACTTAATACCTCTTATCTAAAATAACGACACGGACACAAGATATAAGTTTGGCAAAAAAGGGGCGTATTTATTTTTGTGGAAGAATTTTATTTTAAAACTCTGAATGGCGACGAGAGCGAAGCAGTCAGCTAACGACTAAACTTTAAACCAATCCAGCGTAAGGTGAAGCAATACCGCTGTCCCAAGACTTTACGGATCCCAAGTCTTTACGATTGGTCGGTACTAAACTTGGCGTCATCGTGACTGCCCCCTTCTGGACTCACATTGTCATATACGACCGTATATCCTCCGCCCCAGAGGCCAAGAGTCAGGTTACTGCAAAAGGGGCAGTGACGTGCGGCCAATTAAACGGTAGCACCTTCGATCAGCCGCTGACTGCATTGCTCTCCTACCCGCAGCGCCTTGACCTAAGACAAGGCCTGAATTTAGTATAACCAGCTTATGCCGGGCGGGAGGGAGGTATCTGGCATCCAGGACAAGAGAGAGCCAGCCCCCATCTCCCATGTAATTTATGCCCTCCTGTGAAACCACTCCCCCAGGAGTGATAGGCTGGCTGACACCAAATGTTTAACTCCTAATGCAGTGCTGATGAAATATAGCACAAAATTTTAATTGCCCTCAGCTTAGGGCTTCACTTAAACTAAAATGTTCAGTGCTAATACCTTTTATCTTTGCACTTATACCTTAATGATTAAACACTTAATACCTCTTATCTAAAATAACGACACGGACACAAGATATAAGTTTGGCAAAAAAGGGGCGTATTTATTTTTGTGGAAGAATTTTATTTTAAAACTCTGAATGGCGACGAGAGCGAAGCAGTCAGCTAACGACTAAACTTTAAACCAATCCAGCGTAAGGTGAAGCAATACCGCTGTCCCAAGACTTTACGGATCCCAAGTCTTTACGATTGGTCGGTACTAAACTTGGCGTCATCGTGACTGCCCCCTTCTGGACTCACATTGTCATATACGACCGTATATCCTCCGCCCCAGAGGCCAAGAGTCAGGTTACTGCAAAAGGGGCAGTGACGTGCGGCCAATTAAACGGTAGCACCTTCGATCAGCCGCTGACTGCATTGCTCTCCTACCCACAGCCAGGACCCTTTAACGGGAACCTGGCCCGCCACACAGAGAAAGAACTAAGGGACCTAAAAACCTATAAAGATGAATAATGAACCACTCCATGCCCTCATCTGTGAGGTGCACCCCGTCTGTACGGAAAAAATGAGTGTGCCTCACCGTAATCCATGGGTGAGCAATAGCAAACCCACCTAAAGCTTCGACCACTTTACTTGCGGCCTTATTGACCTTCCGAATTATGGTCTTCATAACGGGAGGGGCGATGGGCATTCTCCAAGCAAGGCGGGGGATAATGTGGGACCAACCTATCCTAATCCCAGGCCATCTAGCATGTAACGCTCTCAAATCCTCTCTTATACCTATAATTAAATCCAAGGATTTGACATGGCCTAGATCATTACCGCCTGCATGAACCAATAGAATGTCAGGGGGGCCAAATTGATTGATTTCGTTGTCCAAAAGTGGCATGATAGCATGCCATAACAATCCCCTCCTTCCAACCCATCTGAATGTTATAGGGTTGGTAAATAGGGACCAGTCGTAGGCCATAAGATGTTTCTCGGCCCAATATACATATGAGTGGCCTATGACCCATACGTTAATCTTCTGCAGACCTAAGACCAAAAAATATAATTGGTTAGGGCCATAAAATTAATTTGCTCATTCGAACCAAACATATATATCTGCTGGTGTGAATCAACCTCTGCACTCCACAGAAGGTCATGACAAGCTATCCTGAAGCTTAACACCCATTGGTCCATGAGCAACTAATTAACAAACTTTTTCTCATAACAGAGAAAACCGGAGGTATCTTAAAACCAAGCAGGTCTGGATGTAAATTTAAAGAGACCACTTTAACCTTATAACATATTAAAAAATGGAGAAACAACCAAGCGGGTTCCGGTGCAACTAACGAACCGCTTTAACATAAATTCGTATACCAAGCCGGTCTAAATGAACTATGACACGGCTTAAAACTCCATAAACTGCAGTGTATGCATACTAAATATTGAAGGTCAACTACCAAGCAGGTCAATGTGCACCATAAGACTGCTTTATCCTCCAAAGCTGCAGCACATAAATATGAGTATAAAAGGTTTATTTAAAAACACAGGTCTACATGTTACTGCCAGACCGCTTTAGCCTCCGTCCACTGACGTATGTCATACCTTTTATATCTAAAGTACAAACTATCGGGGTGTTTATCCAAGCAGGTCCAATAAACTGTGGGACCGCTTTCTCCCCTGAAGTGACATACGACAGCTAAAAACTATAACATGCAGGATAATGTTGACCAAGCAGTTCCCATGGCTGTGGATCCGCTTTACCTTACCGATCCCTGTATGTTAAGAATACATCCGCCAGCGCGATCCCATCACAATAGCCGCTTCACCAAAGACTGACCAACTTGCATGCTGTTCAAAACTTACCAAGTGTAAACGCCTAAGCGCACACTTTACGCATTGCCACCAGCTTAAAATATTATTGTGCCTACTTCCCTGACTACAATCAGCCGTACAAGCCGACATAATATATGAATACCTGTAGTAGTACAGTGAACCATGATGGGAAGGGGTAGGCAGCAATAACCAAGGTGAAGGACAAAAAACCTGCAAACCCTGGAGGCCCATAGCCAATCAGACCTTGATCCAGTGAAAACAGGGAAAAAATCCCCTCACGCCCTCGCTAAAAGCGACAAGCAGCAGAGCCCAAGGTTATCGCCATGGTGGGGCAGTATTTACCTTATGCTAGGGTTGTGGGCGTATATATGACTTATAAGCTCCTGACTTCCAGCGGCCTATTGCCTGTATAACCGAGGGCGACTCGCCTCTTTCTGCTGCGGCAGTAGCCGCCCCGATTCTAAATGAATGGGTACCATAGAGCGATGGGTCTAAACCCACATGCCCCAACGCACGTTTAAATACTGCATTAAATTGGAATTTGGAAAGGGGTGAACCATCTGCATGTATCAGCCACATCTTCCCTTCTTTTGGGCGAACTATTGAAAATTTTGAGCACCAAGCCACCGGGCATATACCCGTATCTTCCTGTGCTGCTATGTTAAACCAATGCCCTTTACTAAGTTGGTCAGTCTTTGAGCTGGCTAATTTACAACCCACGTGTGAATCAGTAATATATGTATACTTCGCCAATAGCGCATTACCAATATCTGCATTAGATCGC
This sequence comes from Mixophyes fleayi, assembly GCF_038048845.1. NCBI lineage: Eukaryota > Metazoa > Chordata > Amphibia > Anura > Limnodynastidae > Mixophyes > Mixophyes fleayi. The sequence continues at coordinate 95,834 of NW_027446217.1, read as the reverse complement.
GCAACCAGTTCACTTATTCTAAAAGCCCCATGGAAGGCCATGCAAAATGCTGTGCTGAAAAGGAGCGATTCATACTGATTCGTTGTGACCACTGTGAGCGCACTAACCAATAACCTCAAAATAGCTACGGAAATGGGACGTCTTGCGTCCACCTCTACCGGCCGTTCCTTTGCCCAACCTCTCAATGCTTTGGAGATCATGAAGCCCTTAGTGGGGTCCGCCACACTATGCAGACGAGCCATAAAGGAAATCCCTGACAGGGTAGAGGCCATATTGGATTTTGATGCTCCTTGGAGGTACCTACTCCACATGAAATCTAACATGGGATCCTTTTGAGTTGAAGGGTGACAGCCCGGATACGAACTCAGGAACAATTGCCATTGGTGCCAGGCAGTTCTATACGATTTTCTTGTGGAAGCAGCCAACGACAATTCCGCCAGACCCATTATACCGGCTCGACCATCTGCCAAGCGGAAAGGGGACAGGGAATACCAGTTAGTCTAGCTTGGGGTGCTAAAAACCGGAAACGCCGCCATGGCAGTGAGATAGAGAGTCAGCTATGTGATTCTCTATGCCGGGAACATGTTTGGCCCGAAATGAAATGTCGAACTCTAACGAACGTAACACCAGTCTGCGTAATAAGTTAACTGCTGGCAGAGAGGAAGCGGTCTGACGATTAATAGCTTGAACTACCCCGAGATTGTCACACCAGAACACTACGTTCCGGCCAGACAAACTCTTCGCCCATAGCTCTAGGGACAGTACTATGGGAAACAGCTCTAGCCCAACATGTTCTTAACTAGGCCATTTATATGCCATTCCGTCGGCCAAGTAGCCGCACACCATTCCCCTTGAAAAAAGGTTCCGAAGCCGTGGGCTCCGGAAGCATCCGTGTGCAGTTCTAATTCCCTACTAGATACTGGACATTCAGGCCAAATCCGCACGCCATTAAAATCTTGCAAGAAAGTTGCCCCAGATCTTAAGATCTGCCCTAATATCGGATGCTAGGCGAATCCGTGCATGAGGCCTTGTCAAGCCAGCTGTGGCCAATTGTAACTTCCTGCTAAATATCCTGCCCATAGGGATTACCCTACAAGCAAAATTCAATGTACCCAGAAGTGACTGATGCGCCGCAGAGAGCTAGCATCTGCACTCAGAACCTCCGATATGATTGTTTGCAGTTTCTCAATCTTATCCCTGGGTAAGCGACAACATCCTACCATGGTGTCTATCTCTATTCCCAGAAATGATAAGCAGGTGGCGGGACCCTCTGTTTTGTCATGGGCAATAGGAACTCCCATAACAACAAAAAGAGCTTTTGCTGCAAACAAAATTTCAGAGCAAACAAGGATGAACCTGGGCCTACAAACAAAAATCGTCTAAATAGTGTGCTACCCCCACGTGGCCCGTTCCTGCTTGTATACACCAATGCAGGAAGGAGCTGAAGCACTCAAAAAACGAACATGACACCGAACAGCCCATAGGAAGACAGCGATCAATATAAAAGCCGTCTTGGAATTTGAAGCCCATGAATCTAAAAGATTCTGGGTGAAGCGGGAGAAGTCTAAAAGCAGACTCGATGTCCAGCTTAGCTAGAAGTGCGCCTTTCCCATAAGATCTCACTAGGGCCAAAGCTTCCTCGAAAGACTGGTAAATTACCGAGCTATGGTGAGCATCTATGGCGTCGTTTACCGACGAACCGATGGGGTGGGACAGGTGCTGAATTAACCGGTATTTACCCTCAGCTTTCTTAGGCACTACTCCTATAGGGGATAAGATTAAGTTCGTCAACGGAGGAGACGGAAAAGGACCCTGCATCCTTCCTAAGGCCACTTCTTTATTGACCTTTTCGAGTACTACTTCTGGCAAGACAGACGCCGACTTCAAATTCCGGCCATCCCCGGACCGTACCGGCCCGGATATGGGAAGCCTAAAACCTACAGTGAAACCTTCTTTCAGAAACTTGGCTTGTGCGGCATCAGGAAAGAAACCAAGCCATCTGACCAACACATCTAACTTAATGGGCGATGGGGCCTTGCCCAGTGGGTCCTGACATGCCCCGTCCCCTTCCTGCACCTGGAGCATTCCTGGTGCATTCCCGCACTGGGTGCGGGCCTCTACAGATCGCACAGGCGTGCCTATACCTGCAGTTGTCCCCCCTGTTGCAGGTGGAATTATTGAACGCAAAACATCTGTTCTGCTTACGGCGGGGGACTCCACGCCCCCCTCCTCCTGGAAACCTGACACTTGGACGTTGCTCCTCACTCTGAGGTCGCATTAGTTTCGACCACGTTTCAACATCCTTGCACTCAAAGGGAATACGCTTCATCCCGTTGGCTTTTTCCCTGAAACTCTCGTCATACCTACGCCATATTGTAGGCCCATCATTGACTACCATCTCCGTTATGAGGTGCAGGTAGCGCCATATGTCTACCAGCGCCTCGGGTCTGGTTTCCAAGTAACAGGCCGCGAATACGCAGAAGCCTGACAACCAGTTATGGAATGACCGGTAAGCTTCCTCACCTATTCCCCCTCTACTACACGCAGCTGTCAACTGCTTTTTGGATTGTTTCGTTAAGGTAAACATATCCACCAGGAATCCTTTGTTGATCCTGTCCCTCACACATGGTCTCACACCTGTCAGTAGCGCCGTATTGTCACACAACACCATGGGGCCCCCTAACGCTGCGCGAGGCAAGGCTACTGCGGGAGCCGCTTTCACTGGTTGAACCAAATGTTCCTTTAATAATCGCAGCAGCTTGCGCGGTCCTTGCTCATCATCTGACGAATCGTCATCAGTAGATGACATTGGAGCGCTATGTGTCAATGGGTGTAGTGTCAATAAAGAAGGGTTCTCACCAGCAATGGTAACCGGAATCCCTTGTCCCGGCTGTGGGGCGATGGCTTGAGACCCAGCGGCCGCTGTGATGATTCCTGTCGTCTCGGGTCCACTGGCCGGCATACCAGCTTGTTGTATTGAAGCTCCTCCTCCAACCGCGACGATTCCATTATCTGGCTGTGCCTGTGTTACTGGGCGAGAAGAAACGTTAGCAGCCGGCAAAACATCCATTACTGCACACCCATGCCCCACACTGCTGAGCGACATTAATGCCCTATTATCCCTAGTAGCACCACTACCAAAACCCTGGGTTTGTGGATGATCCAAAGGCCTGCTAACCGGATAGGGAGCGGGGCTATGAATGTGACCTACCGGAGGGGAAGTATCCTGCCTCCACGAAAAGTGTGCTCCGATCTGCGGCAGGCTTCTCTCCTGCGGCGGATATGGAGCAATCCATAGTCTGGCCATACTATGTTCCCCTTGTGTCTGAGGGGGAGGGTAAGGGAGGGACCAGGCTGCGTTATTACTTGCCTGAATGTTATGGACGTGAAAGGGCTGCCCGTATTGGGACTGGTTATTATCGGCGTTAAAGGGGGGGTTCCCCGGCTGCGTTACGGCCCGTCCTCGATAAGGCAAAATATTGCCCACCCCCGAAGGAAACCAAGATGGACCAGTAACTTCTTGCTCGAACATAGGGAACTGTGATCCAATTATACTTGGGGCGCCCAACGACGCTGAAGGGCCTCCCGATGATAATGTGCGGCCGCTATGCCTTGACCACCCTTCTGGCATTAATGTGGGCAAACTTGCGTGTGGGAACCCTGTTTGAGCCCTCCCTCTCCCTATGTTATTACTCCCTAGACTTCCGGGAGTAGGGGGCGGCATAACTGTGTTGGGTATGACATTCTGCGGTTCAAATGAAGGGGGTGTATGTGGGAAATAATTGGAACCGTGGACCGGAACATAACTAAAATTGTGTGCTGAAACCTCCATTTGCTCGCTAACAACCCCCACCCCGATTTCGCTAGCAGTGTTCCTTGTATGTGGGGTCACATTACTTTCCCGTGAGCGATTGATTGACGGGGATAACATCCTGCCTCCCCTACCTCTCTTCGCTCCCCTTACCTGTTTACGTGCACCAGCATTGGGAGGGCTCACAGCCCGCTCTGGCGCACGTGACCTTCTGACATTACCCTTTTTATTGCCCTTTCGGCGAATGGAGGCACCAGTGGCCTCTCGAGCCTGTGCACTCAGAGTGTCTGCGGCGGCGAGAGGCTCCCCTCCCCCGCTGACAGGCTCACCCACCATTCTTTCTGCCATAACCAAAGGCTCTTGGCTAACAGGGCTCCTAATGCCCCTTGGTGAAACCCCATCCAGTAAGCCTGCTGTGGTGTGAGGGTCCCCTCCACCACTCACAGGCTCCACATTGCCCTTACTGACAGGGTTAAAACTCCCCCCTGAGCCTGCAGCGGTGAGAGGCTCCCCTCCACCGCTGACAGGCACTTCTAAACCCACTGTGCAAATGTCAAGCTGACCGGAGCTCCTAATGAGCTCTGGTGACATCATCCCTACAGAGCCTGCAGCGGTGAGCGGCTCCCCGCCACCGCCGACAGGCGCTGCCACTTCAGAGGCTTCTGCCCTCTTGTCCCCCTGGCTACCTGAGCTCCTAGCAAGCTCAGGCGCCGACATAAGCCCAGCACCTGCGGCGGTGAGAGGCTCCCCTCCACCGCTCGCAGGCACTTGTTGAAATTTTAAAATGGCCGCCGCGGCGGCTCCGGGGGGCGGGGCTACCGCCCGCACATCAGCAATACTATCTGGGCTCTCTTGGAAGCGGGCTGGGGTACCTACACTACGGCGTGGACGGGACATGGTGGCCAAATTTAAACTATACTACTGTGGGACTGGGTGCTACAGAGCTGGGCAGCGAGATGGGGTTGGGAGGGGGCGGGGGGAGAGTTGGATGAACGAGCTGTGGAAGGGGAGAACTAAAGGAGGCAGAGGAGGAAAGAAGAATTAGTTAGGGGAGAATAAAGCCCAAGTGAGGGAAAGAGGGAGAAGAGCAAGAGAGAAAAACAATGAAACAAATGACAGAACAAGTAATATATGGTACTCAGCCTGACTGCACAGCCACTGTCTCCTTATCTGGCATCCAGGACAAGAGAGAGCCAGCCCCCATCTCCCATGTAATTTATGCCCTCCTGTGAAACCACTCCCCCAGGAGTGATAGGCTGGCTGACACCAAATGTTTAACTCCTAATGCAGTGCTGATGAAATATAGCACAAAATTTTAATTGCCCTCAGCTTAGGGCTTCACTTAAACTAAGATAGAGGCAAAGGGAGATGGCTGCTGGGAATGTATTTCATTTATCCCAGAAAATCTTTAAATCTAAGTATTAATACTACGTTGATGTACTTTTGAAATTGGAGAGCTACTTTTTACTAAAAGTACATCTCCCTTATATAATTAAGTATAATGCAGACCTGCTCAAAAACTTAGTATAATTAAAGAAGTCTTATGCCATAAATGATGATGATGAGAGCTGCTTATGTGAATGTCTATAGTGGTTTTCTCTACCAGTGTCATTGTATTAGACAACTGTTATCAAACTTAGCAATAATGATGCATTAATCTGCCAATCAAGTGTGAAAGCTGGCTATGTGTATAGGCATAGTAAACACATATCATCATCATCCTCATTATCATTTATTTATATAGTGTCACTAATAGCGCAGCGCTGTACAGAGAACCCATTCACATCAGTCCCTACCCTATTGGAGCTTACAGTCTAAATTCCCTAATATAGACACACACTCACACACAGACAGAGAGGGAGAGACTAGGGTCAATTTTGATAGCAGCCAATTAACCTAACAGTATGTTTTTTGGAGTGTGGGAGGAAACCACAGCACCCGGAGGAAACCCACGCAAACACAGGGAGAACATACAAACTTCACACAGATAAGGCCATTGTTGATATAAGTACTGGCTCTGCTTACCATTGTCCAGTCTAGTACATAACTGTATTAATGCTGTGAAATATTATTACTTTGAATGCCTTAAATATGCAAGAGCGCATTTGGGTAAGTATATGCTAATAAAAGATATATGCACTTTTCTTGCCTACCCATACTATTTAATAACCACCAAAAATTAAGCAATATGTAAGCACTGCTTCCAGTTGAAATCAGTCTGTCTGTCTGTCTATCTATCTATCTATCTATCTTTCTATCTATCTATCTATCTATCTTTCTATCTTTCTATCTATCTATCCGTCTGTCTATCTTTAAAACTGAAAGACATCCATTAAACATACACAATGACAGCATATTTAGTGTGTAATTGATGCTAAAACACAATTCTCACTCTCCTAATATAGCTGATTTTTGACAATGAACTGCATTTTTCATGTGAAGCATTTGATGTCATAAAGATGTAAACCTCACAAAGCAATTCTGTCACTGGTCAGTTTGCTTGACAGACATCTGACTTTAAGGTACTAGCCAATGGAAACATGGTGACATGTAAATATGAAAGCACATTAGGACAAAATATGCAATAAGATAGAGGCAAAGGGAGATGGCTGCTGGGAATGTATTTCATTTATCCCAGAAAATCTTTAAATCTAAGTATTAATACTACGTTGATGTACTTTTGAAATTGGAGAGCTACTTTTTACTAAAAGTACATCTCCCTTATATAATTAAGTATAATGCAGACCTGCTCAAAAACTTAGTATAATTAAAGAAGTCTTATGCAATAAATGATGATGATGAGAGCTGCTTATGTGAATGTCTATAGTGGTTTTCTCTACCAGTGTCATTGTATTAGACAACTGTTATCAAACTTAACAATAATGATGCATTAATCTGCCAATCAAGTGTGAAAGCTGGCTATGTGTATAGGCATAGTAAACACATATCATCATCATCCTCATTATCATTTATTTATATAGTGTCACTAATAGCGCAGCGCTGTACAGAGAACCCATTCACATCAGTCCCTACCCTATTGGAGCTTACAGTCTAAATTCCCTAATATAGACACACACTCACACACAGACAGAGAGGGAGAGACTAGGGTCAATTTTGATAGCAGCCAATTAACCTAACAGTATGTTTTTTGGAGTGTGGGAGGAAACCACAGCACCCGGAGGAAACCCACGCAAACACAGGGAGAACATACAAACTTCACACAGATAAGGCCATTGTTGATATAAGTACTGGCTCTGCTTACCATTGTCCAGTCTAGTACATAACTGTATTAATGCTGTGAAATATTATTACTTTGAATGCCTTAAATATGCAAGAGCGCATTTGGGTAAGTTTATGCTAATAAAAGATATATGCACTTTTCTTGCCTACCCATACTATTTAATAACCACCAAAAATTAAGCAATATGTAAGCACTGCTTCCAGTTGAAATCAGTCTGTCTGTCTGTCTATCTATCTATCTATCTATCTATCTTTCTATCTTTCTATCTATCTATCTTTCTATCTTTCTATCTATCTATCCGTCTGTCTATCTTTAAAACTGAAAGACATCCATTAAACATACACAATGACAGCATATTTAGTGTGTAATTGATGCTAAAACACAATTCTCACTCTCCTAATATAGCTGATTTTTGACAATGAACTGCATTTTTCATGTGAAGCATTTGATGTCATAAAGATGTAAACCTCACAAAGCAATTCTGTCACTGGTCAGTTTGCTTGACAGACATCTGACTTTAAGGTACTAGCCAATGGAAACATGGTGACATGTAAATATGAAAGCACATTAGGACAAAATATGCAATAAGATAGAGGCAAAGGGAGATGGCTGCTGGGAATGTATTTCATTTATCCCAGAAAATCTTTAAATCTAAGTATTAATACTACGTTGATGTACTTTTGAAATTGGAGAGCTACTTTTTACTAAAAGTACATCTCCCTTATATAATTAAGTATAATGCAGACCTGCTCAAAAACTTAGTATAATTAAAGAAGTCTTATGCCATAAATGATGATGATGAGAGCTGCTTATGTGAATGTCTATAGTGGTTTTCTCTACCAGTGTCATTGTATTAGACAACTGTTATCAAACTTAGCAATAATGATGCATTAATCTGCCAATCAAGTGTGAAAGCTGGCTATGTGTATAGGCATAGTAAACACATATCATCATCATCCTCATTATCATTTATTTATATAGTGTCACTAATAGCGCAGCGCTGTACAGAGAACCCATTCACATCAGTCCCTACCCTATTGGAGCTTACAGTCTAAATTCCCTAATATAGACACACACTCACACACAGACAGAGAGGGAGAGACTAGGGTCAATTTTGATAGCAGCCAATTAACCTAACAGTATGTTTTTTGGAGTGTGGGAGGAAACCCACGCAAACACAGGGAGAACATACAAACTTCACACAGATAAGGCCATTGTTGATATAAGTACTGGCTCTGCTTACCATTGTCCAGTCTAGTACATAACTGTATTAATGCTGTGAAATATTATTACTTTGAATGCCTTAAATATGCAAGAGCGCATTTGGGTAAGTTTATGCTAATAAAAGATATATGCACTTTTCTTGCCTACCCATACTATTTAATAACCACCAAAAATTAAGCAATATGTAAGCACTGCTTCCAGTTGAAATCAGTCTGTCTGTCTGTCTATCTATCTATCTATCTTTCTATCTATCTATCTTTCTATCTTTCTATCTATCTATCTATCGGTCTGTCTATCTTTAAACTGAAAGACATCCATTAAACATACACAATGACAGCATATTTAGTGTGTAATTGATGCTAAAACACAATTCTCACTCTCCTAATATAGCTGATTTTTGACAATGAACTGCATTTTTCATGTGAAGCATTTGATGTCATAAAGATGTAAACCTCACAAAGCAATTCTGTCACTGGTCAGTTTGCTTGACAGACATCTGACTTTAAGGTACTAGCCAATGGAAACATGGTGACATGTAAATATGAAAGCACATTAGGACAAAATATGCAATAAGATAGAGGCAAAGGGAGATGGCTGCTGGAATGTATTTCATTTATCCCAGAAAATCTTTAAATCTAAGTATTAATACTACGTTGATGTACTTTTGAAATTGGAGAGCTACTTTTTACTAAAAGTACATCTCCCTTATATAATTAAGTATAATGCAGACCTGCTCAAAAACTTAGTATAATTAAAGAAGTCTTATGCCATAATTGATGATGATGAGAGCTGCTTATGTGAATGTCTATAGTGGTTTTCTCTACCAGTGTCACTGTATTAGACAACTGTTATCAAACTTAGCAATAATGATGCATTAATCTGCCAATCAAGTGTGAAAGCTGGCTATGTGTATAGGCATAGTAAACACATATCATCATCATCCTCATTATCATTTATTTATATAGTGTCACTAATAGCGCAGCGCTGTACAGAGAACCCATTCACATCAGTCCCTACCCTATTGGAGCTTACAGTCTAAATTCCCTAATATAGACACACACTCACACACAGACAGAGAGGGAGAGACTAGGGTCAATTTTGATAGCAGCCAATTAACCTAACAGTATGTTTTTTGGAGTGTGGGAGGAAACCACAGCACCCGGAGGAAACCCACGCAAACACAGGGAGAACATACAAACTTCACACAGATAAGGCCATTGTTGATATAAGTACTGGCTCTGCTTACCATTGTCCAGTCTAGTACATAACTGTATTAATGCTGTGAAATATTATTACTTTGAATGCCTTAAATATGCAAGAGCGCATTTGGGTAAGTTTATGCTAATAAAAGATATATGCACTTTTCTTGCCTACCCATACTATTTAATAACCACCAAAAATTAAGCAATATGTAAGCACTGCTTCCAGTTGAAATCAGTCTGTCTGTCTATCTATCTATCTATCTATCTATCTTTCTATCTTTCTATCTTTCTATCTATCTATCTATCTATCTTTCTATCTTTCTATCTTTCTATCTTTCTATCTATCTATCCGTCTGTCTATCTTTAAAACTGAAAGACATCCATTAAACATACACAATGACAGCATATTTAGTGTGTAATTGATGCTAAAACACAATTCTCACTCTCCTAATATAGCTGATTTTTGACAATGAACTGCATTTTTCATGTGTAGCATTTGATGTCATAAAGATGTAAACCTCACAAAGCAATTCTGTCACTGGTCAGTTTGCTTGACAGACATCTGACTTTAAGGTACTAGCCAATGGAAACATGGTGACATGTAAATATGAAAGCACATTAGGACAAAATATGCAATAAGATAGAGGCAAAGGGAGATGGCTGCTGGGAATGTATTTCATTTATCCCAGAAAATCTTTAAATCTAAGTATTAATACTACGTTGATGTACTTTTGAAATTGGAGAGCTACTTTTTACTAAAAGTACATCTCCCTTATATAATTAAGTATAATGCAGACCTGCTCAAAAACTTAGTATAATTAAAGAAGTCTTATGCCATAAATGATGATGATGAGAGCTGCTTATGTGAATGTCTATAGTGGTTTTCTCTACCAGTGTCACTGTATTAGACAACTGTTATCAAACTTAGCAATAATGATGCATTAATCTGCCAATCAAGTGTGAAAGCTGGCTATGTGTATAGGCATAGTAAACACATATCATCATCATCCTCATTATCATTTATTTATATAGTGTCACTAATAGCGCAGCGCTGTACAGAGAACCCATTCACATCAGTCCCTACCCTATTGGAGCTTACAGTCTAAATTCCCTAATATAGACACACACTCACACACAGACAGAGAGGGAGAGACTAGGGTCAATTTTGATAGCAGCCAATTAACCTAACAGTATGTTTTTTGGAGTGTGGGAGGAAACCCACGCAAACACAGGGAGAACATACAAACTTCACACAGATAAGGCCATTGTTGATATAAGTACTGGCTCTGCTTACCATTGTCCAGTCTAGTACATAACTGTATTAATGCTGTGAAATATTATTACTTTGAATGCCTTAAATATGCAAGAGCGCATTTGGGTAAGTTTATGCTAATAAAAGATATATGCACTTTTCTTGCCTACCCATACTATTTAATAACCACCAAAAATTAAGCAATATGTAAGCACTGCTTCCAGTTGAAATCAGTCTGTCTATCTATCTATCTATCTATCTTTCTATCTATCTATCTTTCTATCTTTCTATCTATCGGTCTGTCTATCTTTAAAACTGAAAGACATCCATTAAACATACACAATGACAGCATATTTAGTGTGTAATTGATGCTAAAACACAATTCTCACTCTCCTAATATAGCTGATTTTTGACAATGAACTGCATTTTTCATGTGAAGCATTTGATGTCATAAAGATGTAAACCTCACAAAGCAATTCTGTCACTGGTCAGTTTGCTTGACAGACATCTGACTTTAAGGTACTAGCCAATGGAAACATGGTGACATGTAAATATGAAAGCACATTAGGACAAAATATGCAATAAGATAGAGGCAAAGGGAGATGGCTGCTGGGAATGTATTTCATTTATCCCAGAAAATCTTTAAATCTAAGTATTAATACTACGTTGATGTACTTTTGAAATTGGAGAGCTACTTTTTACTAAAAGTACATCTCCCTTATATAATTAAGTATAATGCAGACCTGCTCAAAAACTTAGTATAATTAAAGAAGTCTTATGCCATAAATGATGATGATGAGAGCTGCTTATGTGAATGTCTATAGTGGTTTTCTCTACCAGTGTCACTGTATTAGACAACTGTTATCAAACTTAGCAATAATGATGCATTAATCTGCCAATCAAGTGTGAAAGCTGGCTATGTGTATAGGCATAGTAAACACATATCATCATCATCCTCATTATCATTTATTTATATAGTGTCACTAATAGCGCAGCGCTGTACAGAGAACCCATTCACATCAGTCCCTACCCTATTGGAGCTTACAGTCTAAATTCCCTAATATAGACACACACTCACACACAGACAGAGAGGGAGAGACTAGGGTCAATTTTGATAGCAGCCAATTAACCTAACAGTATGTTTTTTGGAGTGTGGGAGGAAACCCACGCAAACACAGGGAGAACATACAAACTTCACACAGATAAGGCCATTGTTGATATAAGTACTGGCTCTGCTTACCATTGTCCAGTCTAGTACATAACTGTATTAATGCTGTGAAATATTATTACTTTGAATGCCTTAAATATGCAAGAGCGCATTTGGGTAAGTTTATGCTAATAAAAGATATATGCACTTTTCTTGCCTACCCATACTATTTAATAACCACCAAAAATTAAGCAATATGTAAGCACTGCTTCCAGTTGAAATCAGTCTGTCTGTCTGTCTATCTATCTATCTATCTTTCTATCTATCTATCTTTCTATCTTTCTATCTTTCTATCTATCTATCTATCGGTCTGTCTATCTTTAAAACTGAAAGACATCCATTAAACATACACAATGACAGCATATTTAGTGTGTAATTGATGCTAAAACACAATTCTCACTCTCCTAATATAGCTGATTTTTGACAATGAACTGCATTTTTCATGTGAAGCATTTGATGTCATAAAGATGTAAACCTCACAAAGCAATTCTGTCACTGGTCAGTTTGCTTGACAGACATCTGACTTTAAGGTACTAGCCAATGGAAACATGGTGACATGTAAATATGAAAGCACATTAGGACAAAATATGCAATAAGATAGAGGCAAAGGGAGATGGCTGCTGGGAATGTATTTCATTTATCCCAGAAAATCTTTAAATCTAAGTATTAATACTACGTTGATGTACTTTTGAAATTGGAGAGCTACTTTTTACTAAAAGTACATCTCCCTTATATAATTAAGTATAATGCAGACCTGCTCAAAAACTTAGTATAATTAAAGAAGTCTTATGCCATAAATGATGATGATGAGAGCTGCTTATGTGAATGTCTATAGTGGTTTTCTCTACCAGTGTCACTGTATTAGACAACTGTTATCAAACTTAGCAATAATGATGCATTAATCTGCCAATCAAGTGTGAAAGCTGGCTATGTGTATAGGCATAGTAAACACATATCATCATCATCCTCATTATCATTTATTTATATAGTGTCACTAATAGCGCAGCGCTGTACAGAGAACCCATTCACATCAGTCCCTACCCTATTGGAGCTTACAGTCTAAATTCCCTAATATAGACACACACTCACACACAGACAGAGAGGGAGAGACTAGGGTCAATTTTGATAGCAGCCAATTAACCTAACAGTATGTTTTTTGGAGTGTGGGAGGAAACCACAGCACCCGGAGGAAACCCACGCAAACACAGGGAGAACATACAAACTTCACACAGATAAGGCCATTGTTGATATAAGTACTGGCTCTGCTTACCATTGTCCAGTCTAGTACATAACTGTATTAATGCTGTGAAATATTATTACTTTGAATGCCTTAAATATGCAAGAGCGCATTTGGGTAAGTTTATGCTAATAAAAGATATATGCACTTTTCTTGCCTACCCATACTATTTAATAACCACCAAAAATTAAGCAATATGTAAGCACTGCTTCCAGTTGAAATCAGTCTGTCTGTCTGTCTATCTATCTATCTATCTATCTATCTATCTATCTATCTATCTATCTATCTATCTTTCTATCTATCTATCTATCTATCTATCTATCTATCTATCTTTCTATCTTTCTATCTTTCTATCTTTCTATCTTTCTATCTTTCTATCTATCTATCCGTCTGTCTATCTTTAAAACTGAAAGACATCCATTAAACATACACAATGACAGCATATTTAGTGTGTAATTGATGCTAAAACACAATTCTCACTCTCCTAATATAGCTGATTTTTGACAATGAACTGCATTTTTCATGTGAAGCATTTGATGTCATAAAGATGTAAACCTCACAAAGCAATTCTGTCACTGGTCAGTTTGCTTGACAGACATCTGACTTTAAGGTACTAGCCAATGGAAACATGGTGACATGTAAATATGAAAGCACATTAGGACAAAATATGCAATAAGATAGAGGCAAAGGGAGATGGCTGCTGGGAATGTATTTCATTTATCCCAGAAAATCTTTAAATCTAAGTATTAATACTACGTTGATGTACTTTTGAAATTGGAGAGCTACTTTTTACTAAAAGTACATCTCCCTTATATAATTAAGTATAATGCAGACCTGCTCAAAAACTTAGTATAATTAAAGAAGTCTTATGCCATAAATGATGATGATGAGAGCTGCTTATGTGAATGTCTATAGTGGTTTTCTCTACCAGTGTCACTGTATTAGACAACTGTTATCAAACTTAGCAATAATGATGCATTAATCTGCCAATCAAGTGTGAAAGCTGGCTATGTGTATAGGCATAGTAAACACATATCATCATCATCCTCATTATCATTTATTTATATAGTGTCACTAATAGCGCAGCGCTGTACAGAGAACCCATTCACATCAGTCCCTACCCTATTGGAGCTTACAGTCTAAATTCCCTAATATAGACACACACTCACACACAGACAGAGAGGGAGAGACTAGGGTCAATTTTGATAGCAGCCAATTAACCTAACAGTATGTTTTTTGGAGTGTGGGAGGAAACCCACGCAAACACAGGGAGAACATACAAACTTCCCACAGATAAGGCCATTGTTGATATAAGTACTGGCTCTGCTTACCATTGTCCAGTCTAGTACATAACTGTATTAATGCTGTGAAATATTATTACTTTGAATGCCTTAAATATGCAAGAGCGCATTTGGGTAAGTTTATGCTAATAAAAGATATATGCACTTTTCTTGCCTACCCATACTATTTAATAACCACCAAAAATTAAGCAATATGTAAGCACTGCTTCCAGTTGAAATCAGTCTGTCTGTCTGTCTATCTATCTATCTATCTTTCTATCTATCTATCTATCTATCTTTCTATCTTTCTATCTATCTATCTATCGGTCTGTCTATCTTTAAAACTGAAAGACATCCATTAAACATACACAATGACAGCATATTTAGTGTGTAATTGATGCTAAAACACAATTCTCACTCTCCTAATATAGCTGATTTTTGACAATGAACTGCATTTTTCATGTGAAGCATTTGATGTCATAAAGATGTAAACCTCACAAAGCAATTCTGTCACTGGTCAGTTTGCTTGACAGACATCTGACTTTAAGGTACTAGCCAATGGAAACATGGTGACATGTAAATATGAAAGCACATTAGGACAAAATATGCAATAAGATAGAGGCAAAGGGAGATGGCTGCTGGGAATGTATTTCATTTATCCCAGAAAATCTTTAAATCTAAGTATTAATACTACGTTGATGTACTTTTGAAATTGGAGAGCTACTTTTTACTAAAAGTACATCTCCCTTATATAATTAAGTATAATGCAGACCTGCTCAAAAACTTAGTATAATTAAAGAAGTCTTATGCCATAAATGATGATGATGAGAGCTGCTTATGTGAATGTCTATAGTGGTTTTCTCTACCAGTGTCACTGTATTAGACAACTGTTATCAAACTTAGCAATAATGATGCATTAATCTGCCAATCAAGTGTGAAAGCTGGCTATGTGTATAGGCATAGTAAACACATATCATCATCATCCTCATTATCATTTATTTATATAGTGTCACTAATAGCGCAGCGCTGTACAGAGAACCCATTCACATCAGTCCCTACCCTATTGGAGCTTACAGTCTAAATTCCCTAATATAGACACACACTCACACACAGACAGAGAGGGAGAGACTAGGGTCAATTTTGATAGCAGCCAATTAACCTAACAGTATGTTTTTTGGAGTGTGGGAGGAAACCACAGCACCCGGAGGAAACCCACGCAAACACAGGGAGAACATACAAACTTCCCACAGATAAGGCCATTGTTGATATAAGTACTGGCTCTGCTTACCATTGTCCAGTCTAGTACATAACTGTATTAATGCTGTGAAATATTATTACTTTGAATGCCTTAAATATGCAAGAGCGCATTTGGGTAAGTTTATGCTAATAAAAGATATATGCACTTTTCTTGCCTACCCATACTATTTAATAACCACCAAAAATTAAGCAATATGTAAGCACTGCTTCCAGTTGAAATCAGTCTGTCTGTCTGTCTATCTGTCACGGGCACTAGGAGTCTTTACCCAGGGATCACCAGGTGATAGGCTTACCAGAGCAGTATAGGTGGTAATATGGTACTCTGGTAGCAGGGTGATCACGGAACAGGAAATAGCAGGTGATGAGATGCTCAGGAAAGTCTATGACTAGCAGCACTGGCAATATGGAGGTAGTAATACACGAGGAACTGTATGGACAAAGGACACGTGAAGGTAGTCAGTGGTCTGCGGTAGCAAGTTGTACCACTGCTATAGTGAGGAGGAATGTCCAACAGAAACGAGGGGGTGATGAGAGTCAGCGGTCTGCAGATAGCAAGTTGTACCACTGTCTGAGTGAAGGAGTGGAATCCAAGTGGAGGTATCCGGGTAGTCAGTGGTCTGCGATAGCAAGTTGTACCACTGCTATGTGAGAGGATACTGGAACAGGTGATACAGGAAACAGGGATCAGTGGTCTGCCTTCAGCAAGTTGTACCACTGAATATATATGTGAGGAGGTGCACGGGGAGAGACTGCAACACAAGATATACACGGGCACCTTGACTTTGAACCACAGTGATATGCACAATATAAATGTATAGATGACTGAACAATACTGCCAATATAGAAAGTCTCTTGAAGTAGTCCAGCATAAGATAACACAGTCAATGATGGCAATAGACTCAGCGGATAGCACACTCCAGAGGAGAACCAACACAGTCCAGCAAGGTATGCAATACACAGCACAGTCAATGAGAAGTATGCATACCGTGGTTCAGGAGGCAGTCAGACAGGAGTGCAGAGATACCTGAACGGCAGGAGGCCGGCAGGATGCGAAGTCCCTGGATGGGTGAAGCGGTGGTCTAGTAGGTGCAGCGCACGGGTAGGTAGACCAGCAGGGAACACAGGAAAGCGTGGAGAGCGGATCAGCAGTAGATGGATGAGTAGTGCTGAGGAGTAGCAGCAGCGGGTCTCTGCGGGAACACGGAGGTAGCCAATAGCAACCAGCAGGTGCAGTAACGATGGGACACGGGAGAGCAGAGTTGAACAGGCACTGTTGATCACGGAGAATAGCGGGTAGCAATAGTGGAGGCAGACTCAAGGAAACACGGGAGCGTTGACAAGGACTGAAGACTGAAGCGCACAGAGGCAGCGGATAGGAATCAGCCAAACAGTCACGATGAAACACAGACGGGTTGCAGGTTGAAGACTGTAGTGCACGGAGGCAGCGGATAGGAATCAGCTAGCAGTCACGATGATGAAACACAGACGAGTTGCAGGTTGAAGACTGTAGTGCACGGAGGCAGCGGATAGGAATCAGCTAGCAGTCACGATGATGAAACACAGACGAGTTGCAGGTTGAAGACTGTAGTGCACGGAGGCAGCGGATAGGAATCAGCTAGCAGTCACGATGATCAAACACAGACGAGTTGCAGGTTGCAGCCTGTAGTGCACGGAGGCAGCGGATAGGAATCAGCTGGCAGTCACAATCATGAACAGGTGAATGGAAGTGAATGAAAGACTGTAGTGCACGGAGGCAGCGGATAGGCATCAGCTAACAGTCCCAATAATAAATGGTAGAGTAGAAGTGGTTAGAAGACTGTAGTGCACGGAGGCAGCGGATAGGAATCAGCTCACAGTCACGATGATACAGTAGATGGTAGAAGTGGTATGGGAACCACAGTAGGAGAAGTGGTTTGAAGACTGTAGTGCACGGAGGCAGCGGATAGGAATCAGCTCACAGTCACGATGATACAGTAGATGGTAGAAGTGGTATGGGAACCACAGTAGTAGAAGTGGTTTGGAAACCACAGAGGTAGAAGTGGTTTGGAAACCACAGGAATCAGCTGGGCTGAATAAACGAGGAAACACAGGAACACCTTCAGAGACTCATGGGGAATGAGACTCCAAGATCAGGCAACGTGGTGTTGACCACAGGTGCTTAATATAGGGAGGTTGCCTGATCTGCCAATTAAGTTAAAGGAACATACACTGAAGGTTTGGAAAGGGCTGCGCATGCGCAGTCCCTCAGGATAGAGGACGTCCACGGTTCCTAATAGTCCGGGAAGAAGCACTCACAGTCCGGTGAGTGACAGTACCCCCCCTTTTAAAGGTGGGCACAGAACGCCTGGAACCGGGCTTGTCCGGATTTTTGGAATAAAACTTCTTCAGAAGGGCAGGAGCATTAAGATCTTCAGCTTTGATCCATGAACGCTCTTCAGGACCAAAGCCCTTCCAATGAACGAGGA
The DNA here is from genome assembly GCF_038048845.1 of Mixophyes fleayi. Taxonomy (NCBI): domain Eukaryota; kingdom Metazoa; phylum Chordata; class Amphibia; order Anura; family Limnodynastidae; genus Mixophyes; species Mixophyes fleayi. The sequence continues at coordinate 77,658 of NW_027446217.1, read as the reverse complement.
AACGGAGGACTCCTCGCGAAATTTTTGCATCCAATACCTCAGTAATCTCGAAATCCTCCTCCTGATGAACTTGAACTGGCTGCGGTGCTGAGGGAGGAGTCGAGAAACGATTGATAATAAGAGGTTTGAGTAAGGACACATGGAAGGCATTGGAAATCCGAAGATTCTTAGGAAGAAGAAGTTTAACACATACTGGATTGATAACTTGAATGATCCTATATGGACCAATAAAACGAGGGGCGAATTTCATAGATGGAACCTTCAAACGAATATTTTTGGTAGATAACCAAACCCGATCTCCAATTTTTAGTGGTGGAATAGCCCGCCTCTTCTTATCTGCGAAAGACTTATATTTGTTAGATGTCTTCTTTAAACAGGTTTTGACCTGAGACCAGATATTTTTGAAGGTCTGACAAGCAGTCTCCACAGCAGGAACTTGGGTGGGTGGGAGGGCAGGAAATTCCGGAAAAGACGGATGGTGACCGTAAACCACAAAGAATGGAGTTTTGGATGATGACTCATGGTACATGTTGTTATGGGCGAATTCAGCCCAAGGGAGCAATTCTACCCAGTTGTCTTGGTTGGCTGAAGAGAACATCCTAATAAAAGTCTCAAGATCTTGATTGACTCGTTCCGTTTGTCCGTTAGATTGCGGATGGTACGATGATGAGAGTGCTAATCGTATGCCCAAGGTTTTACAAAGGGCCCGCCAGAATCTGGAAACGAATTGTACTCCTCTATCTGACACAATCTCAGACGGACATCCATGGATGCGGAAGATTTCTTTAATGAAATGTTCAGCCAGAGTAGACGAGGAAGGTAAACCGGACAGAGGGACGAAATGAGCCATCTTCGAAAATCTGTCTACCACTACCCAAATAGTATTGTGATTCTTACTTGGTGGCAAATCAGTAACGAAATCCATACTAATATGGGTCCAAGGTTTGGACGGAATGGGTAGTGGTCGCAGCAACCCTGCTGGAGTTCTGCGGGAGGATTTGAACTGAGAACATAAATCACAGGAAGCAATAAACTCTTTGACGTCTCTCCTCATTGAAGGCCACCAGTAACTTCGAGAGAGAATCTCAAAGGTCTTGTGTTCACCGGCGTGTCCGGAAAAACGAGAGGCATGGAACCACGAAAGGATTTTCCTCCTCAGAGTAGGAGGCACGAGGGTCTTCCCAAATGGTAGCATTTTGGTGGATGAAGCAGCCAGAGAAATACATTTGGGGTCTAGAATAGCATGGTTGGGAACCTCTTCTACATCAGAGGACGTCACCAAAGCTCGAGATAGAGCGTCAGCTTTCTTGTTCTTAGCGGCTGGTTTGAAGGTTATAATTAATTCAAAACGGGAAAAGAAAAGAGACCATCTTGCTTGACGAGGGTTCAAGCATTGAGCAGATTGCAAATATGACAAGTTCTTATGATCCGTGAAGATCGTCACCGGATGGCGAGCTCCTTCCAACAAGTATCTCCATTCCTCCAATGCAGCTTTGATGGCCAGCAACTCCTTGTCCCCGATAGTATAGTTTTTCTCTGCGGGCAGAAGACCCCGAGAATAGAAGGCACAAGGATGTAATTTTTGTTGCTCCGAGCGTTGGGAGAGAATGGCTCCTAAGCCCACATTAGAGGCATCTACTTCTAGGAAGAAGGGAAGTGTCACATCAGGCTGTCGAAGAATGGGAGCAGACGAGAAGGACTCTTTGAGAATTTGAAAGGCTTGGAGAGCCTCAGATGACCATTGCTTAGTATTAGCCCCTTTCCGAGTTAGGGCCACAATAGGAGATGCAATGGATGAAAAGTCTTGAATGAAGCGTCTATAGTAATTGGCAAAACCTAAAAAACGCTGGATGGCACGAAGAGTAGTTGGCTGAGGCCAATGTAGTACAGCATTTACTTTGTCTGGATCCATCTTCAGGCCAACTCCGGAAACTATATACCCCAAGAATGGAATCTGGGGTAATTCGAATGAACATTTTTCCAATTTACAGAACAATGAGTTTTTCCGTAGTCTGGAGAGGACCTCTGCCACATGTTGGTGATGAGAAGGCAGGTCCTGTGAGAAGATCAATATGTCGTCCAGGTAGACAACGACACATACATATAATAAGTCCCGAAAGATCTCATTGATGAAACCCTGGAAAACAGCGGGGGCATTACACAGCCCGAAGGGCATTACTAAATATTCGTAATGCCCATCTCTGGTGTTGAACGCGGTCTTCCATTCGTCACCGGAACGGATTCTAATTAAATTGTAGGCACCACGAAGATCCAACTTAGTAAATATCCGAGCTCCCTTGATGCGATCAAATAGCTCAGTGATCAGCGGAATGGGATACCGATTCTTGATAGTAATGGCGTTGAGTCCACGAAAATCTATACAAGGGCGTAATGATCCATCCTTCTTTTTGACGAAGAAGAACCCAGCTCCAGCGGGAGAGGTGGAAGGTCGAATGAAGCCGCGCTGGAGATTCTCCTGTATGTACTCAGATGTGGCTTGAGTTTCAGGTAACGAGAGAGGATAGACCCGGCCCCTGGGAGGAGTCTTGCCAGGTAGAAGGTCGATCGGACAATCCCAAGAACGATGAGGAGGAAGACGTTCAGACTGAGCTTTATCAAACACATCGGCAAATGAAGCATACTGAGGAGGGAGTCCCGGGGAGGAATATGCGATGGAAGATTGCTGTACTTTAAGAGGAATAACTTGAGAAAGACAACGCTGGTGACATTCAGACCCCCAAGACATAACTTGAGGAGTGCGCCAGTCAATCTGGGGAGAGTGACACTGAAGCCATGGAAGGCCTAAGACAATCGGACTTGTCGTAACTGGAAGAATTAAAAACGAAATTTCTTCATGGTGTAGTGCACCAATCTGAAGGGTTACTGGAGACGTACTCTGGGTGATGAGACCGTTGATGAGACGTGATCCATCTATAGCCGTCACAGTAATGGGTGTTTTTAAAGTGATCACTGGTAGGGACCATTGATTCACTAGTGATTTAGAAATGAAATTTCCTGCTGCTCCGGAATCAATCAATGCCTGGGACTCAAAGGATTTGGTAGCAAAGGAGATCGTAACCTCAAAAGCGCAGACTTTAGATTTCATAAACGATGGAGAGGACTCCAGGGACCCTAACTTCACCTCTCCAGAACTAGTTAGGGCCTGGCATTTCCCGATCTCTTAGGGCAAGAGCTGAGCATATGCGTGGAATCAGCACAATAGATACAGAGTCTATTCTTTACTCTTCGTCTCCTCTCCTCTGAAGATAATTTGGAACGTCCTATCTCCATGGGAATCACAGAGGATGGAGCTGGACGAAATTGAGGGTTTGAACGAAGAGGTGCTTTGACAGCCGTTGTTTTCTCAGACTCTCTTTCACGAAATCTCATATCTACACGATGGCAAAGAGAGATCAAATCTTCTAGTGACGAAGGAAGCTCTTGGGTAGTCAGTGCATCTTTAATTTTATCGGAGAGCCCCTGCCAGAAGGCGGCAACTAATGCTTCAGTGTTCCACTGAAGTTCAGAGGCTAGGATCCTAAATTGAATGACATACTGTCCTACTGTATGGGAGCCTTGTCGCAAACGAAGAATGCTGGAAGCAGCGGAAGTCACACGACCTGGTTCATCGAACACACTTCGGAACGTGGAAATGAATTTGGCACTATCTTGTAGAATTGGATCGTTTCTCTCCCACAGAGGGGAGGCCCAAGCCAGGGCTTGTCCAGAAAACAATGAGATAAGATAGGCCACTCTGGAACGATGGGTAGAAAAATTTTGAGGTTGGAGTTCAAAATGGACTGAACATTGGTTAAGGAAACCTCTACAAGTTTTGGGGTCCCCGTCATATTTTGACGGAGTAGGCAGGTGAAGCGTAGGAGCTGTAGACACCTGGGATGGCACTGGGGAAACGGAGGCAAGCACAGGAGCTTCAATATTAGCTGTAACAGTCTGTCCAGATGTTCCTTGGGAGGTTAACGATTGGTAACATTGAAGTAACAGCTGTTGGCGAGCATCCTGTTGCTCCACACGGCTGACCAGATGCTGCAGCATCTCCTTAGCGGTAGGTTCCGTATCTGGGTCTGTCATGGCCTGATCTTACTGTCACGGGCACTAGGAGTCTTTACCCAGGGATCACCAGGTGATAGGCTTACCAGAGCAGTATAGGTGGTAATATGGTACTCTGGTAGCAGGGTGATCACGGAACAGGAAATAGCAGGTGATGAGATGCTCAGGAAAGTCTATGACTAGCAGCACTGGCAATATGGAGGTAGTAATACACGAGGAACTGTATGGACAAAGGACACGTGAAGGTAGTCAGTGGTCTGCGGTAGCAAGTTGTACCACTGCTATAGTGAGGAGGAATGTCCAACAGAAACGAGGGGGTGATGAGAGTCAGCGGTCTGCAGATAGCAAGTTGTACCGCTGTCTGAGTGAAGGAGTGGAATCCAAGTGGAGGTATCCGGGTAGTCAGTGGTCTGCGATAGCAAGTTGTACCACTGCTATGTGAGAGGATACTGGAACAGGTGATACAGGAAACAGGGATCAGTGGTCTGCCTTCAGCAAGTTGTACCACTGAATATATATGTGAGGAGGTGCACGGGGAGAGACTGCAACACAAGATATACACGGGCACCTTGACTTTGAACCACAGTGATATGCACAATATAAATGTATAGATGACTGAACAATACTGCCAATATAGAAAGTCTCTTGAAGTAGTCCAGCATAAGATAACACAGTCAATGATGGCAATAGACTCAGCGGATAGCACACTCCAGAGGAGAACCAACACAGTCCAGCAAGGTATGCAATACACAGCACAGTCAATGAGAAGTATGCATACCGTGGTTCAGGAGGCAGTCAGACAGGAGTGCAGAGATACCTGAACGGCAGGAGGCCGGCAGGATGCGAAGTCCCTGGATGGGTGAAGCGGTGGTCTAGTAGGTGCAGCGCACGGGTAGGTAGACCAGCAGGGAACACAGGAAAGCGTGGAGAGCGGATCAGCAGTAGATGGATGAGTAGTGCTGAGGAGTAGCAGCAGCGGGTCTCTGCGGGAACACGGAGGTAGCCAATAGCAACCAGCAGGTGCAGTAACGATGGGACACGGGAGAGCAGAGTTGAACAGGCACTGTTGATCACGGAGAATAGCGGGTAGCAATAGTGGAGGCAGACTCAAGGAAACACGGGAGCGTTGACAAGGACTGAAGACTGAAGCGCACAGAGGCAGCGGATAGGAATCAGCCAAACAGTCACGATGAAACACAGACGGGTTGCAGGTTGAAGACTGTAGTGCACGGAGGCAGCGGATAGGAATCAGCTAGCAGTCACGATGATGAAACACAGACGAGTTGCAGGTTGAAGACTGTAGTGCACGGAGGCAGCGGATAGGAATCAGCTAGCAGTCACGATGATGAAACACAGACGAGTTGCAGGTTGAAGACTGTAGTGCACGGAGGCAGCGGATAGGAATCAGCTAGCAGTCACGATGATCAAACACAGACGAGTTGCAGGTTGCAGCCTGTAGTGCACGGAGGCAGCGGATAGGAATCAGCTGGCAGTCACAATCATGAACAGGTGAATGGAAGTGAATGAAAGACTGTAGTGCACGGAGGCAGCGGATAGGCATCAGCTAACAGTCCCAATAATAAATGGTAGAGTAGAAGTGGTTAGAAGACTGTAGTGCACGGAGGCAGCGGATAGGAATCAGCTCACAGTCACGATGATACAGTAGATGGTAGAAGTGGTATGGGAACCACAGTAGGAGAAGTGGTTTGAAGACTGTAGTGCACGGAGGCAGCGGATAGGAATCAGCTCACAGTCACGATGATACAGTAGATGGTAGAAGTGGTATGGGAACCACAGTAGTAGAAGTGGTTTGGAAACCACAGAGGTAGAAGTGGTTTGGAAACCACAGGAATCAGCTGGGCTGAATAAACGAGGAAACACAGGAACACCTTCAGAGACTCATGGGGAATGAGACTCCAAGATCAGGCAACGTGGTGTTGACCACAGGTGCTTAATATAGGGAGGTTGCCTGATCTGCCGATTAAGTTAAAGGAACATACACTGAAGGTTTGGAAAGGGCTGCGCATGCGCAGTCCCTCAGGATAGAGGACGTCCACGGTTCCTAATAGTCCGGGAAGAAGCACTCACAGTCCGGTGAGTGACACTATCTATCTATCTATCTATCTTTCTATCTATCTATCTATCTATCGGTCTGTCTATCTTTAAAACTGAAAGACATCCATTAAACATACACAATGACAGCATATTTAGTGTGTAATTGATGCTAAAACACAATTCTCACTCTCCTAATATAGCTGATTTTTGACAATGAACTGCATTTTTCATGTGAAGCATTTGATGTCATAAAGATGTAAACCTCACAAAGCAATTCTGTCACTGGTCAGTTTGCTTGACAGACATCTGACTTTAAGGTACTAGCCAATGGAAACATGGTGACATGTAAATATGAAAGCACATTAGGACAAAATATGCAATAAGATAGAGGCAAAGGGAGATGGCTGCTGGGAATGTATTTCATTTATCCCAGAAAATCTTTAAATCTAAGTATTAATACTACGTTGATGTACTTTTGAAATTGGAGAGCTACTTTTTACTAAAAGTACATCTCCCTTATATAATTAAGTATAATGCAGACCTGCTCAAAAACTTAGTATAATTAAAGAAGTCTTATGCCATAAATGATGATGATGAGAGCTGCTTATGTGAATGTCTATAGTGGTTTTCTCTACCAGTGTCACTGTATTAGACAACTGTTATCAAACTTAGCAATAATGATGCATTAATCTGCCAATCAAGTGTGAAAGCTGGCTATGTGTATAGGCATAGTAAACACATATCATCATCATCCTCATTATCATTTATTTATATAGTGTCACTAATAGCGCAGCGCTGTACAGAGAACCCATTCACATCAGTCCCTACCCTATTGGAGCTTACAGTCTAAATTCCCTAATATAGACACACACTCACACACAGACAGAGAGGGAGAGACTAGGGTCAATTTTGATAGCAGCCAATTAACCTAACAGTATGTTTTTTGGAGTGTGGGAGGAAACCACAGCACCCGGAGGAAACCCACGCAAACACAGGGAGAACATACAAACTTCACACAGATAAGGCCATTGTTGATATAAGTACTGGCTCTGCTTACCATTGTCCAGTCTAGTACATAACTGTATTAATGCTGTGAAATATTATTACTTTGAATGCCTTAAATATGCAAGAGCGCATTTGGGTAAGTTTATGCTAATAAAAGATATATGCACTTTTCTTGCCTACCCATACTATTTAATAACCACCAAAAATTAAGCAATATGTAAGCACTGCTTCCAGTTGAAATCAGTCTGTCTGTCTGTCTATCTATCTATCTATCTATCTATCTATCTATCTTTCTATCTTTCTATCTTTCTATCTTTCTATCTTTCTATCTTTCTATCTATCTATCCGTCTGTCTATCTTTAAAACTGAAAGACATCCATTAAACATACACAATGACAGCATATTTAGTGTGTAATTGATGCTAAAACACAATTCTCACTCTCCTAATATAGCTGATTTTTGACAATGAACTGCATTTTTCATGTGAAGCATTTGATGTCATAAAGATGTAAACCTCACAAAGCAATTCTGTCACTGGTCAGTTTGCTTGACAGACATCTGACTTTAAGGTACTAGCCAATGGAAACATGGTGACATGTAAATATGAAAGCACATTAGGACAAAATATGCAATAAGATAGAGGCAAAGGGAGATGGCTGCTGGGAATGTATTTCATTTATCCCAGAAAATCTTTAAATCTAAGTATTAATACTACGTTGATGTACTTTTGAAATTGGAGAGCTACTTTTTACTAAAAGTACATCTCCCTTATATAATTAAGTATAATGCAGACCTGCTCAAAAACTTAGTATATTTAAAGAAGTCTTATGCCATAAATGATGATGATGAGAGCTGCTTATGTGAATGTCTATAGTGGTTTTCTCTACCAGTGTCACTGTATTAGACAACTGTTATCAAACTTAGCAATAATGATGCATTAATCTGCCAATCAAGTGTGAAAGCTGGCTATGTGTATAGGCATAGTAAACACATATCATCATCATCCTCATTATCATTTATTTATATAGTGTCACTAATAGCGCAGCGCTGTACAGAGAACCCATTCACATCAGTCCCTACCCTATTGGAGCTTACAGTCTAAATTCCCTAATATAGACACACACTCACACACAGACAGAGAGGGAGAGACTAGGGTCAATTTTGATAGCAGCCAATTAACCTAACAGTATGTTTTTTGGAGTGTGGGAGGAAACCACAGCACCCGGAGGAAACCCACGCAAACACAGGGAGAACATACAAACTTCACACAGATAAGGCCATTGTTGATATAAGTACTGGCTCTGCTTACCATTGTCCAGTCTAGTACATAACTGTATTAATGCTGTGAAATATTATTACTTTGAATGCCTTAAATATGCAAGAGCGCATTTGGGTAAGTTTATGCTAATAAAAGATATATGCACTTTTCTTGCCTACCCATACTATTTAATAACCACCAAAAATTAAGCAATATGTAAGCACTGCTTCCAGTTGAAATCAGTCTGTCTGTCTGTCTATCTATCTATCTATCTATCTATCTTTCTATCTTTCTATCTTTCTATCTATCTATCTTTCTATCTTTCTATCTATCTATCCGTCTGTCTATCTTTAAAACTGAAAGACATCCATTAAACATACACAATGACAGCATATTTAGTGTGTAATTGATGCTAAAACACAATTCTCACTCTCCTAATATAGCTGATTTTTGACAATGAACTGCATTTTTCATGTGAAGCATTTGATGTCATAAAGATGTAAACCTCACAAAGCAATTCTGTCACTGGTCAGTTTGCTTGACAGACATCTGACTTTAAGGTACTAGCCAATGGAAACATGGTGACATGTAAATATGAAAGCACATTAGGACAAAATATGCAATAAGATAGAGGCAAAGGGAGATGGCTGCTGGGAATGTATTTCATTTATCCCAGAAAATCTTTAAATCTAAGTATTAATACTACGTTGATGTACTTTTGAAATTGGAGAGCTACTTTTTACTAAAAGTACATCTCCCTTATATAATTAAGTATAATGCAGACCTGCTCAAAAACTTAGTATAATTAAAGAAGTCTTATGCCATAAATGATGATGATGAGAGCTGCTTATGTGAATGTCTATAGTGGTTTTCTCTACCAGTGTCACTGTATTAGACAACTGTTATCAAACTTAGCAATAATGATGCATTAATCTGCCAATCAAGTGTGAAAGCTGGCTATGTGTATAGGCATAGTAAACACATATCATCATCATCCTCATTATCATTTATTTATATAGTGTCACTAATAGCGCAGCGCTGTACAGAGAACCCATTCACATCAGTCCCTACCCTATTGGAGCTTACAGTCTAAATTCCCTAATATAGACACACACTCACACACAGACAGAGAGGGAGAGACTAGGGTCAATTTTGATAGCAGCCAATTAACCTAACAGTATGTTTTTTGGAGTGTGGGAGGAAACCCACGCAAACACAGGGAGAACATACAAACTTCACACAGATAAGGCCATTGTTGATATAAGTACTGGCTCTGCTTACCATTGTCCAGTCTAGTACATAACTGTATTAATGCTGTGAAATATTATTACTTTGAATGCCTTAAATATGCAAGAGCGCATTTGGGTAAGTTTATGCTAATAAAAGATATATGCACTTTTCTTGCCTACCCATACTATTTAATAACCACCAAAAATTAAGCAATATGTAAGCACTGCTTCCAGTTGAAATCAGTCTGTCTGTCTGTCTGTCTGTCTGTCTATCTATCTATCTATCTATCTTTCTATCTATCTATCTTTCTATCTATCTATCCGTCTGTCTATCTTTAAAACTGAAAGACATCCATTAAACATACACAATGACAGCATATTTAGTGTGTAATTGATGCTAAAACACAATTCTCACTCTCCTAATATAGCTGATTTTTGACAATGAACTGCATTTTTCATGTGAAGCATTTGATGTCATAAAGATGTAAACCTCACAAAGCAATTCTGTCACTGGTCAGTTTGCTTGACAGACATCTGACTTTAAGGTACTAGCCAATGGAAACATGGTGACATGTAAATATGAAAGCACATTAGGACAAAATATGCAATAAGATAGAGGCAAAGGGAGATGGCTGCTGGGAATGTATTTCATTTATCCCAGAAAATCTTTAAATCTAAGTATTAATACTACGTTGATGTACTTTTGAAATTGGAGAGCTACTTTTTACTAAAAGTACATCTCCCTTATATAATTAAGTATAATGCAGACCTGCTCAAAAACTTAGTATAATTAAAGAAGTCTTATGCCATAAATGATGATGATGAGAGCTGCTTATGTGAATGTCTATAGTGGTTTTCTCTACCAGTGTCACTGTATTAGACAACTGTTATCAAACTTAGCAATAATGATGCATTAATCTGCCAATCAAGTGTGAAAGCTGGCTATGTGTATAGGCATAGTAAACACATATCATCATCATCCTCATTATCATTTATTTATATAGTGTCACTAATAGCGCAGCGCTGTACAGAGAACCCATTCACATCAGTCCCTACCCTATTGGAGCTTACAGTCTAAATTCCCTAATATAGACACACACTCACACACAGACAGAGAGGGAGAGACTAGGGTCAATTTTGATAGCAGCCAATTAACCTAACAGTATGTTTTTTGGAGTGTGGGAGGAAACCCACGCAAACACAGGGAGAACATACAAACTTCACACAGATAAGGCCATTGTTGATATAAGTACTGGCTCTGCTTACCATTGTCCAGTCTAGTACATAACTGTATTAATGCTGTGAAATATTATTACTTTGAATGCCTTAAATATGCAAGAGCGCATTTGGGTAAGTTTATGCTAATAAAAGATATATGCACTTTTCTTGCCTACCCATACTATTTAATAACCACCAAAAATTAAGCAATATGTAAGCACTGCTTCCAGTTGAAATCAGTCTGTCTGTCTGTCTATCTATCTATCTATCTTTCTATCTATCTATCTTTCTATCTTTCTATCTATCTATCTATCGGTCTGTCTATCTTTAAAACTGAAAGACATCCATTAAACATACACAATGACAGCATATTTAGTGTGTAATTGATGCTAAAACACAATTCTCACTCTCCTAATATAGCTGATTTTTGACAATGAACTGCATTTTTCATGTGAAGCATTTGATGTCATAAAGATGTAAACCTCACAAAGCAATTCTGTCACTGGTCAGTTTGCTTGACAGACATCTGACTTTAAGGTACTAGCCAATGGAAACATGGTGACATGTAAATATGAAAGCACATTAGGACAAAATATGCAATAAGATAGAGGCAAAGGGAGATGGCTGCTGGGAATGTATTTCATTTATCCCAGAAAATCTTTAAATCTAAGTATTAATACTACGTTGATGTACTTTTGAAATTGGAGAGCTACTTTTTACTAAAAGTACATCTCCCTTATATAATTAAGTATAATGCAGACCTGCTCAAAAACTTAGTATAATTAAAGAAGTCTTATGCCATAAATGATGATGATGAGAGCTGCTTATGTGAATGTCTATAGTGGTTTTCTCTACCAGTGTCACTGTATTAGACAACTGTTATCAAACTTAGCAATAATGATGCATTAATCTGCCAATCAAGTGTGAAAGCTGGCTATGTGTATAGGCATAGTAAACACATATCATCATCATCCTCATTATCATTTATTTATATAGTGTCACTAATAGCGCAGCGCTGTACAGAGAACCCATTCACATCAGTCCCTACCCTATTGGAGCTTACAGTCTAAATTCCCTAATATAGACACACACTCACACACAGACAGAGAGGGAGAGACTAGGGTCAATTTTGATAGCAGCCAATTAACCTAACAGTATGTTTTTTGGAGTGTGGGAGGAAACCACAGCACCCGGAGGAAACCCACGCAAACACAGGGAGAACATACAAACTTCACACAGATAAGGCCATTGTTGATATAAGTACTGGCTCTGCTTACCATTGTCCAGTCTAGTACATAACTGTATTAATGCTGTGAAATATTATTACTTTGAATGCCTTAAATATGCAAGAGCGCATTTGGGTAAGTTTATGCTAATAAAAGATATATGCACTTTTCTTGCCTACCCATACTATTTAATAACCACCAAAAATTAAGCAATATGTAAGCACTGCTTCCAGTTGAAATCAGTCTGTCTGTCTGTCTATCTATCTATCTATCTATCTTTCTATCTTTCTATCTTTCTATCTATCTATCTATCTATCTTTCTATCTTTCTATCTATCTATCCGTCTGTCTATCTTTAAAACTGAAAGACATCCATTAAACATACACAATGACAGCATATTTAGTGTGTAATTGATGCTAAAACACAATTCTCACTCTCCTAATATAGCTGATTTTTGACAATGAACTGCATTTTTCATGTGAAGCATTTGATGTCATAAAGATGTAAACCTCACAAAGCAATTCTGTCACTGGTCAGTTTGCTTGACAGACATCTGACTTTAAGGTACTAGCCAATGGAAACATGGTGACATGTAAATATGAAAGCACATTAGGACAAAATATGCAATAAGATAGAGGCAAAGGGAGATGGCTGCTGGGAATGTATTTCATTTATCCCAGAAAATCTTTAAATCTAAGTATTAATACTACGTTGATGTACTTTTGAAATTGGAGAGCTACTTTTTACTAAAAGTACATCTCCCTTATATAATTAAGTATAATGCAGACCTGCTCAAAAACTTAGTATAATTAAAGAAGTCTTATGCCATAAATGATGATGATGAGAGCTGCTTATGTGAATGTCTATAGTGGTTTTCTCTACCAGTGTCACTGTATTAGACAACTGTTATCAAACTTAGCAATAATGATGCATTAATCTGCCAATCAAGTGTGAAAGCTGGCTATGTGTATAGGCATAGTAAACACATATCATCATCATCCTCATTATCATTTATTTATATAGTGTCACTAATAGCGCAGCGCTGTACAGAGAACCCATTCACATCAGTCCCTACCCTATTGGAGCTTACAGTCTAAATTCCCTAATATAGACACACACTCACACACAGACAGAGAGGGAGAGACTAGGGTCAATTTTGATAGCAGCCAATTAACCTAACAGTATGTTTTTTGGAGTGTGGGAGGAAACCCACGCAAACACAGGGAGAACATACAAACTTCACACAGATAAGGCCATTGTTGATATAAGTACTGGCTCTGCTTACCATTGTCCAGTCTAGTACATAACTGTATTAATGCTGTGAAATATTATTACTTTGAATGCCTTAAATATGCAAGAGCGCATTTGGGTAAGTTTATGCTAATAAAAGATATATGCACTTTTCTTGCCTACCCATACTATTTAATAACCACCAAAAATTAAGCAATATGTAAGCACTGCTTCCAGTTGAAATCAGTCTGTCTGTCTGTCTATCTATCTATCTTTCTATCTATCTATCTTTCTATCTTTCTATCTATCTATCTATCGGTCTGTCTATCTTTAAAACTGAAAGACATCCATTAAACATACACAATGACAGCATATTTAGTGTGTAATTGATGCTAAAACACAATTCTCACTCTCCTAATATAGCTGATTTTTGACAATGAACTGCATTTTTCATGTGAAGCATTTGATGTCATAAAGATGTAAACCTCACAAAGCAATTCTGTCACTGGTCAGTTTGCTTGACAGACATCTGACTTTAAGGTACTAGCCAATGGAAACATGGTGACATGTAAATATGAAAGCACATTAGGACAAAATATGCAATAAGATAGAGGCAAAGGGAGATGGCTGCTGGGAATGTATTTCATTTATCCCAGAAAATCTTTAAATCTAAGTATTAATACTACGTTGATGTACTTTTGAAATTGGAGAGCTACTTTTTACTAAAAGTACATCTCCCTTATATAATTAAGTATAATGCAGACCTGCTCAAAAACTTAGTATAATTAAAGAAGTCTTATGCCATAAATGATGATGATGAGAGCTGCTTATGTGAATGTCTATAGTGGTTTTCTCTACCAGTGTCACTGTATTAGACAACTGTTATCAAACTTAGCAATAATGATGCATTAATCTGCCAATCAAGTGTGAAAGCTGGCTATGTGTATAGGCATAGTAAACACATATCATCATCATCCTCATTATCATTTATTTATATAGTGTCACTAATAGCGCAGCGCTGTACAGAGAACCCATTCACATCAGTCCCTACCCTATTGGAGCTTACAGTCTAAATTCCCTAATATAGACACACACTCACACACAGACAGAGAGGGAGAGACTAGGGTCAATTTTGATAGCAGCCAATTAACCTAACAGTATGTTTTTTGGAGTGTGGGAGGAAACCCACGCAAACACAGGGAGAACATACAAACTTCACACAGATAAGGCCATTGTTGATATAAGTACTGGCTCTGCTTACCATTGTCCAGTCTAGTACATAACTGTATTAATGCTGTGAAATATTATTACTTTGAATGCCTTAAATATGCAAGAGCGCATTTGGGTAAGTTTATGCTAATAAAAGATATATGCACTTTTCTTGCCTACCCATACTATTTAATAACCACCAAAAATTAAGCAATATGTAAGCACTGCTTCCAGTTGAAATCAGTCTGTCTGTCTATCTATCTATCTATCTTTCTATCTTTCTATCTTTCTATCTATCTATCTATCGGTCTGTCTATCTTTAAAACTGAAAGACATCCATTAAACATACACAATGACAGCATATTTAGTGTGTAATTGATGCTAAAACACAATTCTCACTCTCCTAATATAGCTGATTTTTGACAATGAACTGCATTTTTCATGTGAAGCATTTGATGTCATAAAGATGTAAACCTCACAAAGCAATTCTGTCACTGGTCAGTTTGCTTGACAGACATCTGACTTTAAGGTACTAGCCAATGGAAACATGGTGACATGTAAATATGAAAGCACATTAGGACAAAATATGCAATAAGATAGAGGCAAAGGGAGATGGCTGCTGGGAATGTATTTCATTTATCCCAGAAAATCTTTAAATCTAAGTATTAATACTACGTTGATGTACTTTTGAAATTGGAGAGCTACTTTTTACTAAAAGTACATCTCCCTTATATAATTAAGTATAATGCAGACCTGCTCAAAAACTTAGTATAATTAAAGAAGTCTTATGCCATAAATGATGATGATGAGAGCTGCTTATGTGAATGTCTATAGTGGTTTTCTCTACCAGTGTCACTGTATTAGACAACTGTTATCAAACTTAGCAATAATGATGCATTAATCTGTCAATCAAGTGTGAAAGCTGGCTATGTGTATAGGCATAGTAAACACATATCATCATCATCCTCATTATCATTTATTTATATAGTGTCACTAATAGCGCAGCGCTGTACAGAGAACCCATTCACATCAGTCCCTACCCTATTGGAGCTTACAGTCTAAATTCCCTAATATAGACACACACTCACACACAGAGAGGGAGAGACTAGGGTCAATTTTGATAGCAGCCAATTAACCTAACAGTATGTTTTTTGGAGTGTGGGAGGAAACCACAGCACCCGGAGGAAACCCACGCAAACACAGGGAGAACATACAAACTTCACACAGATAAGGCCATTGTTGATATAAGTACTGGCTCTGCTTACCATTGTCCAGTCTAGTACATAACTGTATTAATGCTGTGAAATATTATTACTTTGAATGCCTTAAATATGCAAGAGCGCATTTGGGTAAGTTTATGCTAATAAAAGATATATGCACTTTTCTTGCCTACCCATACTATTTAATAACCACCAAAAATTAAGCAATATGTAAGCACTGCTTCCAGTTGAAATCAGTCTGTCTGTCTGTCTATCTATCTATCTATCTATCTATCTTTCTATCTTTCTATCTTTCTATCTTTCTATCTTTCTATCTATCTATCGGTCTGTCTATCTTTAAAACTGAAAGACATCCATTAAACATACACAATGACAGCATATTTAGTGTGTAATTGATGCTAAAACACAATTCTCACTCTCCTAATATAGCTGATTTTTGACAATGAACTGCATTTTTCATGTGAAGCATTTGATGTCATAAAGATGTAAACCTCACAAAGCAATTCTGTCACTGGTCAGTTTGCTTGACAGACATCTGACTTTAAGGTACTAGCCAATGGAAACATGGTGACATGTAAATATGAAAGCACATTAGGACAAAATATGCAATAAGATAGAGGCAAAGGGAGATGGCTGCTGGGAATGTATTTCATTTATCCCAGAAAATCTTTAAATCTAAGTATTAATACTACGTTGATGTACTTTTGAAATTGGAGAGCTACTTTTTACTAAAAGTACATCTCCCTTATATAATTAAGTATAATGCAGACCTGCTCAAAAACTTAGTATAATTAAAGAAGTCTTATGCAATAAATGATGATGATGAGAGCTGCTTATGTGAATGTCTATAGTGGTTTTCTCTACCAGTGTCATTGTATTAGACAACTGTTATCAAACTTAGCAATAATGATGCATTAATCTGCCAATCAAGTGTGAAAGCTGGCTATGTGTATAGGCATAGTAAACACATATCATCATCATCCTCATTATCATTTATTTATATAGTGTCACTAATAGCGCAGCGCTGTACAGAGAACCCATTCACATCAGTCCCTACCCTATTGGAGCTTACAGTCTAAATTCCCTAATATAGACACACACTCACACACAGACAGAGAGGGAGAGACTAGGGTCAATTTTGATAGCAGCCAATTAACCTAACAGTATGTTTTTTGGAGTGTGGGAGGAAACCCACGCAAACACAGGGAGAACATACAAACTTCACACAGATAAGGCCATTGTTGATATAAGTACTGGCTCTGCTTACCATTGTCCAGTCTAGTACATAACTGTATTAATGCTGTGAAATATTATTACTTTGAATGCCTTAAATATGCAAGAGCGCATTTGGGTAAGTTTATGCTAATAAAAGATATATGCACTTTTCTTGCCTACCCATACTATTTAATAACCACCAAAAATTAAGCAATATGTAAGCACTGCTTCCAGTTGAAATCAGTCTGTCTGTCTATCTATCTATCTTTCTATCTATCTATCTTTCTATCTTTCTATCTATCTATCCGTCTGTCTATCTTTAAAACTGAAAGACATCCATTAAACATACACAATGACAGCATATTTAGTGTGTAATTGATGCTAAAACACAATTCTCACTCTCCTAATATAGCTGATTTTTGACAATGAACTGCATTTTTCATGTGAAGCATTTGATGTCATAAAGATGTAAACCTCACAAAGCAATTCTGTCACTGGTCAGTTTGCTTGACAGACATCTGACTTTAAGGTACTAGCCAATGGAAACATGGTGACATGTAAATATGAAAGCACATTAGGACAAAATATGCAATAAGATAGAGGCAAAGGGAGATGGCTGCTGGGAATGTATTTCATTTATCCCAGAAAATCTTTAAATCTAAGTATTAATACTACGTTGATGTACTTTTGAAATTGGAGAGCTACTTTTTACTAAAAGTACATCTCCCTTATATAATTAAGTATAATGCAGACCTGCTCAAAAACTTAGTATAATTAAAGAAGTCTTATGCCATAAATGATGATGATGAGAGCTGCTTATGTGAATGTCTATAGTGGTTTTCTCTACCAGTGTCACTGTATTAGACAACTGTTATCAAACTTAGCAATAATGATGCATTAATCTGCCAATCAAGTGTGAAAGCTGGCTATGTGTATAGGCATAGTAAACACATATCATCATCATCCTCATTATCATTTATTTATATAGTGTCACTAATAGCGCAGCGCTGTACAGAGAACCCATTCACATCAGTCCCTACCCTATTGGAGCTTACAGTCTAAATTCCCTAATATAGACACACACTCACACACAGACAGAGAGGGAGAGACTAGGGTCAATTTTGATAGCAGCCAATTAACCTAACAGTATGTTTTTTGGAGTGTGGGAGGAAACCACAGCACCCGGAGGAAACCCACGCAAACACAGGGAGAACATACAAACTTCACACAGATAAGGCCATTGTTGATATAAGTACTGGCTCTGCTTACCATTGTCCAGTCTAGTACATAACTGTATTAATGCTGTGAAATATTATTACTTTGAATGCCTTAAATATGCAAGAGCGCATTTGGGTAAGTTTATGCTAATAAAAGATATATGCACTTTTCTTGCCTACCCATACTATTTAATAACCACCAAAAATTAAGCAATATGTAAGCACTGCTTCCAGTTGAAATCAGTCTGTCTGTCTATCTATCTATCTATCTTTCTATCTTTCTATCTATCTATCTTTCTATCTTTCTATCTTTCTATCTATCTATCTATCTATCTTTCTATCTATCTATCTATCTATCGGTCTGTCTATCTTTAAAACTGAAAGACATCCATTAAACATACACAATGACAGCATATTTAGTGTGTAATTGATGCTAAAACACAATTCTCACTCTCCTAATATAGCTGATTTTTGACAATGAACTGCATTTTTCATGTGAAGCATTTGATGTCATAAAGATGTAAACCTCACAAAGCAATTCTGTCACTGGTCAGTTTGCTTGACAGACATCTGACTTTAAGGTACTAGCCAATGGAAACATGGTGACATGTAAATATGAAAGCACATTAGGACAAAATATGCAATAAGATAGAGGCAAAGGGAGATGGCTGCTGGGAATGTATTTCATTTATCCCAGAAAATCTTTAAATCTAAGTATTAATACTACGTTGATGTACTTTTGAAATTGGAGAGCTACTTTTTACTAAAAGTACATCTCCCTTATATAATTAAGTATAATGCAGACCTGCTCAAAAACTTAGTATAATTAAAGAAGTCTTATGCAATAAATGATGATGATGAGAGCTGCTTATGTGAATGTCTATAGTGGTTTTCTCTACCAGTGTCATTGTATTAGACAACTGTTATCAAACTTAGCAATAATGATGCATTAATCTGCCAATCAAGTGTGAAAGCTGGCTATGTGTATAGGCATAGTAAACACATATCATCATCATCCTCATTATCATTTATTTATATAGTGTCACTAATAGCGCAGCGCTGTACAGAGAACCCATTCACATCAGTCCCTACCCTATTGGAGCTTACAGTCTAAATTCCCTAATATAGACACACACTCACACACAGACAGAGAGGGAGAGACTAGGGTCAATTTTGATAGCAGCCAATTAACCTAACAGTATGTTTTTTGGAGTGTGGGAGGAAACCACAGCACCCGGAGGAAACCCACGCAAACACAGGGAGAACATACAAACTTCACACAGATAAGGCCATTGTTGATATAAGTACTGGCTCTGCTTACCATTGTCCAGTCTAGTACATAACTGTATTAATGCTGTGAAATATTATTACTTTGAATGCCTTAAATATGCAAGAGCGCATTTGGGTAAGTTTATGCTAATAAAAGATATATGCACTTTTCTTGCCTACCCATACTATTTAATAACCACCAAAAATTAAGCAATATGTAAGCACTGCTTCCAGTTGAAATCAGTCTGTCTGTCTATCTATCTATCTTTCTATCTATCTATCTTTCTATCTTTCTATCTATCTATCCGTCTGTCTATCTTTAAAACTGAAAGACATCCATTAAACATACACAATGACAGCATATTTAGTGTGTAATTGATGCTAAAACACAATTCTCACTCTCCTAATATAGCTGATTTTTGACAATGAACTGCATTTTTCATGTGAAGCATTTGATGTCATAAAGATGTAAACCTCACAAAGCAATTCTGTCACTGGTCAGTTTGCTTGACAGACATCTGACTTTAAGGTACTAGCCAATGGAAACATGGTGACATGTAAATATGAAAGCACATTAGGACAAAATATGCAATAAGATAGAGGCAAAGGGAGATGGCTGCTGGGAATGTATTTCATTTATCCCAGAAAATCTTTAAATCTAAGTATTAATACTACGTTGATGTACTTTTGAAATTGGAGAGCTACTTTTTACTAAAAGTACATCTCCCTTATATAATTAAGTATAATGCAGACCTGCTCAAAAACTTAGTATAATTAAAGAAGTCTTATGCCATAAATGATGATGATGAGAGCTGCTTATGTGAATGTCTATAGTGGTTTTCTCTACCAGTGTCACTGTATTAGACAACTGTTATCAAACTTAGCAATAATGATGCATTAATCTGCCAATCAAGTGTGAAAGCTGGCTATGTGTATAGGCATAGTAAACACATATCATCATCATCCTCATTATCATTTATTTATATAGTGTCACTAATAGCGCAGCGCTGTACAGAGAACCCATTCACATCAGTCCCTACCCTATTGGAGCTTACAGTCTAAATTCCCTAATATAGACACACACTCACACACAGACAGAGAGGGAGAGACTAGGGTCAATTTTGATAGCAGCCAATTAACCTAACAGTATGTTTTTTGGAGTGTGGGAGGAAACCACAGCACCCGGAGGAAACCCACGCAAACACAGGGAGAACATACAAACTTCACACAGATAAGGCCATTGTTGATATAAGTACTGGCTCTGCTTACCATTGTCCAGTCTAGTACATAACTGTATTAATGCTGTGAAATATTATTACTTTGAATGCCTTAAATATGCAAGAGCGCATTTGGGTAAGTTTATGCTAATAAAAGATATATGCACTTTTCTTGCCTACCCATACTATTTAATAACCACCAAAAATTAAGCAATATGTAAGCACTGCTTCCAGTTGAAATCAGTCTGTCTGTCTGTCTATCTATCTATCTATCTTTCTATCTATCTATCTTTCTATCTTTCTATCTTTCTATCTATCTATCCGTCTGTCTATCTTTAAAACTGAAAGACATCCATTAAACATACACAATGACAGCATATTTAGTGTGTAATTGATGCTAAAACACAATTCTCACTCTCCTAATATAGCTGATTTTTGACAATGAACTGCATTTTTCATGTGAAGCATTTGATGTCATAAAGATGTAAACCTCACAAAGCAATTCTGTCACTGGTCAGTTTGCTTGACAGACATCTGACTTTAAGGTACTAGCCAATGGAAACATGGTGACATGTAAATATGAAAGCACATTAGGACAAAATATGCAATAAGATAGAGGCAAAGGGAGATGGCTGCTGGGAATGTATTTCATTTATCCCAGAAAATCTTTAAATCTAAGTATTAATACTACGTTGATGTACTTTTGAAATTGGAGAGCTACTTTTTACTAAAAGTACATCTCCCTTATATAATTAAGTATAATGCAGACCTGCTCAAAAACTTAGTATAATTAAAGAAGTCTTATGCCATAAATGATGATGATGAGAGCTGCTTATGTGAATGTCTATAGTGGTTTTCTCTACCAGTGTCACTGTATTAGACAACTGTTATCAAACTTAGCAATAATGATGCATTAATCTGCCAATCAAGTGTGAAAGCTGGCTATGTGTATAGGCATAGTAAACACATATCATCATCATCCTCATTATCATTTATTTATATAGTGTCACTAATAGCGCAGCGCTGTACAGAGAACCCATTCACATCAGTCCCTACCCTATTGGAGCTTACAGTCTAAATTCCCTAATATAGACACACACTCACACACAGACAGAGAGGGAGAGACTAGGGTCAATTTTGATAGCAGCCAATTAACCTAACAGTATGTTTTTTGGAGTGTGGGAGGAAACCCACGCAAACACAGGGAGAACATACAAACTTCACACAGATAAGGCCATTGTTGATATAAGTACTGGCTCTGCTTACCATTGTCCAGTCTAGTACATAACTGTATTAATGCTGTGAAATATTATTACTTTGAATGCCTTAAATATGCAAGAGCGCATTTGGGTAAGTTTATGCTAATAAAAGATATATGCACTTTTCTTGCCTACCCATACTATTTAATAACCACCAAAAATTAAGCAATATGTAAGCACTGCTTCCAGTTGAAATCAGTCTGTCTGTCTGTCTATCTATCTATCTATCTATCTTTCTATCTTTCTATCTATCTATCTTTCTATCTTTCTATCTATCTATCTATCCGTCTGTCTATCTTTAAAACTGAAAGACATCCATTAAACATACACAATGACAGCATATTTAGTGTGTAATTGATGCTAAAACACAATTCTCACTCTCCTAATATAGCTGATTTTTGACAATGAACTGCATTTTTCATGTGAAGCATTTGATGTCATAAAGATGTAAACCTCACAAAGCAATTCTGTCACTGGTCAGTTTGCTTGACAGACATCTGACTTTAAGGTACTAGCCAATGGAAACATGGTGACATGTAAATATGAAAGCACATTAGGACAAAATATGCAATAAGATAGAGGCAAAGGGAGATGGCTGCTGGGAATGTATTTCATTTATCCCAGAAAATCTTTAAATCTAAGTATTAATACTACGTTGATGTACTTTTGAAATTGGAGAGCTACTTTTTACTAAAAGTACATCTCCCTTATATAATTAAGTATAATGCAGACCTGCTCAAAAACTTAGTATAATTAAAGAAGT
>NW_027446217.1:15000-50000 GCF_038048845.1 Mixophyes fleayi | reverse complement strand
AATAGTGATGTCTGGCCACGCCTCATGTATTTGACGTAGGTCCTCTCTGATTTTAACGATGAGATCTAATGATTTACCCTTACCTAAATCGTTACCTCCCGCATGTACAACCAGAACGTCCGGTGGGCCTTGTTGTTTTATGAGCCTAGTCAACCACGGAATAAGGTCCTGCCAGCCTAAACCTCTTTTACCCCACCATCTAATCACCGTGCCGCAATTATCCGAGATACTTTTTGACCTGGGGTGGCCAGCGGCCCAAAAAACAAACGAATGACCGATGATCCACACCGTCTTAGTTCTAACACCATCACCTGAAATCAGAGAACCCATGTTAGCATGAAATCATTGAATTGGGCAGACAGACAGGCGTGGTATACAGGTATAAGAAGGATAAGTGCTTGTTAACAGAAAAACGTAACACGAAGGGGGGTAAGGGAAGGTAGACACAAACAGGGAGCAGACCACCCAGGCGAAGGTAAACAACACCCGGAAAAACCCCGGCTGCACACCACTAATCAGGACTTACGCCCAGGGAAACCCGGGTGAAAATCCCTTCGCGCCCCCGCGTTAAAGCGGCGAGCGGAAAAGCCCAGGGTAGCCCACCAAGTGGAGGGGAAGATGGGATGGGTAAGGGAAGTGGGATGGGATGGTTTGAAGGCTCAGACGAGAAGGAAAGTGTGAAAAGAAAAACTGCAAATCACAATAAATTGTTAAACAACACAACATTCAATCAATAACTTTGTCAATTCTCACATAAGACTGGTAAGCCGTGGACTTCCAGCGGCCCAAAGCTTTTATAGCTTCGTTAGAAGATCCAGCCAAAGCGGCAGATGTAGCTGCCCCGATCCTAAATGAGTGAGTCCCGTATAAGGTGCTGTTTAAATTAAGCGACTGTAAGGTCCGCTTTAAAATGGCCGCAAATTGATATTTAGTCAGAGGAATGCTATTACTGTGACACAGAAACAAGTTGGCCTGGGGTCTCCTGCTCATAAACTGTGACGCCAGCCTAAACGGGCAGATATGCTGAAGCTGTTGAGGAGCTAACTGCACCCACGATCCCTTCCCGCTCTGATCAGTCTTAGATCTAACTATTTTGCAGGCAAAGGTCCCTTCGCCCAGACTGACATGTTCTGCTCTCAACCCAGACTCTTGATGCCCTCTGGACCTAGCTACCAGCTCCGAAATGCGAAAAGCCCCAAAAAAGGCCATGGAAAAAGCCAAACTAAATAAAAGCTTCTCGTATTCGTCCGAGGTAACCAAACCCACTCTCCGTATCAAATCCTCCAAGATGTTAAGGGTAATTGGTAAACGGGCATCGCTATGAGAAGGACGGATTCTCCCCCAACCCTTCAAGGCCTTATTAATTAAAAATTGTTTGGTAACGTCCGGGTAACCCTGCAGCTTGGCCATAAATGATATACCAGCCAGGGTAGATGCCATAGAGGTCTTAGAATCACCTTCGGAATATCTGTCCCACATAAAGGCTAGCATAGCATCTCTCTGACCTGCCTCGGATTGGTCTTTCTGCCTGCTGAACAACGACCACCATCTCCATGACGCCTGATAGGATCTCAGGGTGGAGGGAGCTACCGCTTGTTCCGCGAGGCCTCTTATGCCGGCTTGATGATCTGCCAAACACAAGGGGGACACGGGGTACCAACACGGTCTGCGTGAGGAGCAAGGCTGCGAAACCTGTCCCAGTGGAATCGGGACAACGCATCTGCTAGGCTATTCTGCACCCCCGGAACATGCCTCGCCCTGAATGAAATGTCATTCTGCAAACAGCGCAACACTAGGTGCCGCAAGAGCAATATTGCCTGGTAGGCCGATGCACTCTGCTTGTTGATGGACTGGACCACCCCCAAATTGTCACACCAAAAAACTATGTGCCTACCCCGCAAAACGGGTGCCCATAATTCAATTGCCACCACAATCGGGAATAATTCAAGAACCAACAAGTTCCTAGTGGTCCCATCCCTGTGCCAATCATCGGGCCAGCTATCTGCACACCAGTGTCCATCCAGATAAGCCCCAAAGCCGGATGCCCCAGCAGCGTCTGTGAACAAGTTAATTTCCCCGTTTGTTACTGGAGGTGACGGCCAAATACGCTTGCCATTAAAACCCCTAAGAAAAATGAGCCATATCTGAAGATCCTCCCTAACCACCTTGGATAGTTGTATGACTGCATGTGGCCTACTCCTACCTGCTGTGGCTCTTTGGAGCTTCCTACAGAAAACCCTCCCCATGGGTATTACACGGCAGGCAAAGTTGAACCGCCCTAACAGGGACTGTATCGACCTCAGGGTACTAACGTTTGCCCCTAGCACTTCTGTGATAGCCTCATACATCTTTGTAACCTTGTCTGCTGGAAGCCTGCATATCCCTGCTAGCGTGTCAATCTCGATCCCGAGGAATGAGAGACATGTAATTGGGCCCTCCGTCTTGTCTGCTGCGATGGGAACGCCTAAAACCCTAAACAAGGCCTCCGTGGAAAAAAGCGTATCTCGACAAACCGTGGTACCAGGCGGCCCGATAACCAGGAAGTCGTCAAGATAATGCGCGATCCACCGACACCCTGTCCCGGCCTGAATGCACCAATGCAAGAAACCGCTAAATTTCTCGAACAGTGCGCATGAGATCGAACAACCCATGGGCAGGCAGCGATCGATGTAGTATTCACCACGATGCCGGAAACCCATGAATTGATACGACTCAGGGTGAAGGGGCAGCAATCTGAACGCCGATTCGATATCCACTTTGGCCAACAAGGAGCCCCTGCCGCATTCCTGGACCAGCGCTAGGGCCGATTCGAATGACTGATAACTGACAGAACTGAGATTAACGTCAATTGCGTCATTCACGGATTTACCGGCAGGATGAGACAAGTGCTGGATCAATCTAAACTTTCCTACCGCTTTTTTGGGAACTACCCCTACTGGGGACAAAATCAGATTGGGAATAGGAGGAAGTCGGAACGGGCCAATCATGCGACCCAAACCAACCTCCTTCCCTATTTTTTCGTCTAATACTTCTGGGAAAGCGAGCGCCGATTTCAGATTAACCGGAGCTGCCGAGGAAACGCTACCTTGGACCGGGAGTTTAAAGCCAAAATGAAAGCCGTCATGGAGAAGGGACCCAGTCACCTTATCATCAAACCACCCCAGCCACTTATCCAGCTCAACCAAATCAATTGGCGACGGCCCCTTGACTCGGCAGAGCTGAGCCAGAGCCTCTTCCCCGTCCCCCACTTCCACGGGACTTTGCGCATTCGTTGGCAGGGTGATGGCCGTTACATGACGTGCAAATGTGTCTAAATCTGCAGGCTGAGCCTCTTTGACAGGCCCCTGCATTGAAGTCATAACACCTTCCTTTTGGGGGGAGGACAGTCTGCGTCCTCCCCGGCCCTTGAAACCGCCTGACAGAGCTACCCTCTGCAGACTGACTGCTGGGCCTCATTAACTCCAGCCAGGTGTCAATGTCTTTCGATCCCAGAGGAAGTCTCTCACGCCCACTCATCCGTTTCCTGAAAAGCTCGTCATATGCCCTCCAAATTACCGGGCCGTCCTTTACGTACATCCCACTAATAAGGTGCATATACCTCCATACCTCCGCTTGTTCGCTGGGACGGGTCTCTACATATATTGTAGCGAAAATGGAGAAGGCATTAACCCATCTAGAGAAGGATCTGTATTTCTCCTCCCCCATTCCCGACCTCTCACAGGCGGCCGCCAGCGCCTTCCTATCTTCCCCGGTTAACGCGTACATATCCACGTACTTGCCCCTCCTAATTCTATCACGTACGCTAGGCCTTATGCCGTGTGTAATTTCCAGGGATTCTACCTGCCCCAATTCGCTACGAGCCGCTGGTTGGTCTGTGTCTCCTGATTGGGGTGTGTGCTTACTCCGTTTTCCTAACAATTCTGTTTCTAACAACTTAATTAATTTTCTGGGCCTGTCCCCCGAGCCGGAGGACCCACTGCTGGTAGATAAGACAGGTGATGCCAACAAGTGTGATTTATGTGTGTTAACGGAAATGGACTCACCGACAGGAGCGGTATTCCCAGCACCGACAGACGTCTCCCCGAGTGCAGTTGCCGCGACCTGTCCACCAGCCGTGTCCCGGACCGCATCCTCCCTGGACCCTGCCGACCTCATATCACGAGACTCGGACCCCGAACGATCGTTCCGACCGACCCTCGACTCCGGATTTGTAACAGTAGTCTCTGAAACGGGAAGGGGAACAGTCAGCTGAGATCTGGGCAAATAGTCCAAGCGCCGCCGCGCCGCGTTGATGTCTCTATCTACGTTACACGGGTTGAAAGCCGCTAAATGGTCAGGGCTAGGGAACGTAGAAAATTCCTCCCGCATCCGATCGCTAAACCCGGAGGTAGCCCGCCCCCCTAGGGGGAGAGGCCCTGGACTTAAATTACCGCCGCTGGAGTGGTGATAATCGACTATAATGTTATCAGTCCTGACCCCGTGACCCCTATGGGTGAACCCACCCGCCACGATCCCCGGGGAAGAGACCCTTCGTGACGTGTATGGGCGAGACGCTGGAGGTGACAGGCGTTGCCGGCGTGAAGAGGGCCATACAGGCGCCTCGGACCGGTCACTGAAATCCATTGAGGCCCTGGCAGGAAGTGTGTCCCACCCACCCGCATGGTGCTGGTATTCCCCGTGACCCGAGGTATGTCCTTGTGACCTGCTGAACTCTTGACCTCTGCCATGTTGTGACCCCCATGCTGATCCACCACTACTATGGGGCAGGAATGGGCTGGGAGGGAAATGCAATTGGTGGGGTGCTGGAGGGTTATGACCTCGTGACCTGAAGCCGTGGGCTGCCACGGGAGGGGTGATGGGACATAATCTGAACTGGGAATGGCTCCTATCCTCAACAGGGCTGGTTGAAAGGACACCTAATGTGTTAGCCTGGGGAGGGGGGGTGACGGCTACTTGCTGGGACCGCTGAGGCTGCCCGCTAAGCTCCCTGACAGAAACGCTGGCTGCCCCTGCAGCCATGTCATATAGATTGGCTGCGCTGCTGGATCCGGCCGGGCGCGATGGAGCGCGCGTTCTGCGCATGCGCGAACCGGCCGGGGGGAGAGGGGAGGGGGCGCCGCTGCGCCTAGTGGCGCGAAATGCTGGGGAGTGCCCGGGAGAGGATCCCAGGGGGGGCCGTGCATTATCGCCGCTTAGCGGCATGTCTGGAGTGAGGGCTGGGGTTTGGAGGGCAGAGGCTGAGGCTGAGGCTGTAAGATGGCGGCGGGAGGGGGTGGGAGAGGGGGACCTGAGGCGTGCCGGGCGAGGAGCATTTCTCTTGGGACGGGGCATTATGCTGGTGGCTGGAGGGAAAGAAACTAATGGCAAACGAAGGGAGGGGGTGACGGCGGGAACGGTAAATGAGGGGCTGAAGGAAGAGGGGGGGGGGGCAGGCCGAATGAGAGGCAGGTAAAGACAAGGGGAGAAGAAGAAGGCTGGTTTTAAAATAATAACGGGAGGGGGAACGTTAAAGGCAAATGGAAATGGGCAAAAGGATACAATAAAACAAAGAATAAACCACAAAATGGGACTTATCCGTTTTCCTCGCTGCTGGGTATCCCTCTGGATCTCGTGCTGCAAGTGAAGTAAAGCAGGAAGTACATCCTGCTATATTCTATCAAGGTCCCTCCCACATGGACCCCCATTGGTCGGTCCCCACCCCATGTTAAAACACACCAGGTCATCATTCAGCTTGTTACAAACCCTGTCGCCCTTTAAGTGCGTTCGTCCTAATAGCCTCACTTGTCAAAGTATTAATACTACGTTGATGTACTTTTGAAATTGGAGAGCTACTTTTTACTAAAAGTACATCTCCCTTATATAATTAAGTATAATGCAGACCTGCTCAAAAACTTAGTATAATTAAAGAAGGCTTATGCAATAAATGATGATGATGAGAGCTGCTTATGTGAATGTCTATAGTGGTTTTCTCTACCAGTGTCATTGTATTAGACAACTGTTATCAAACTTAGCAATAATGATGCATTAATCTGCCAATCAAGTGTGAAAGCTGGCTATGTGTATAGGCATAGTAAACACATATCATCATCATCCTCATTATCATTTATTTATATAGTGTCACTAATAGCGCAGCGCTGTACAGAGAACCCATTCACATCAGTCCCTACCCTATTGGAGCTTACAGTCTAAATTCCCTAATATAGACACACACTCACACACAGACAGAGAGGGAGAGACTAGGGTCAATTTTGATAGCAGCCAATTAACCTAACAGTATGTTTTTTGGAGTGTGGGAGGAAACCCACGCAAACACAGGGAGAACATACAAACTTCACACAGATAAAGCCATTGTTGATATAAGTACTGGCTCTGCTTACCATTGTCCAGTCTAGTACATAACTGTATTAATGCTGTGAAATATTATTACTTTGAATGCCTTAAATATGCAAGAGCGCATTTGGGTAAGTTTATGCTAATAAAAGATATATGCACTTTTCTTGCCTACCCATACTATTTAATAACCACCAAAAATTAAGCAATATGTAAGCACTGCTTCCAGTTGAAATCAGTCTGTCTGTCTGTCTATCTATCTATCTATCTACCTATCTATCTATCTATCTATCTATCTATCTTTCTATCTATCTATCTATCTATCTATCGGTCTGTCTATCTTTAAAACTGAAAGACATCCATTAAACATACACAATGACAGCATATTTAGTGTGTAATTGATGCTAAAACACAATTCTCACTCTTCTAATATAGCTGATTTTTGACAATGAACTGCATTTTTCATGTGAAGCATTTGATGTCATAAAGATGTAAACCTCACAAAGCAATTCTGTCACTGGTCAGTTTGCTTGACAGACATCTGACTTTAAGGTACTAGCCAATGGAAACATGGTGACATGTAAATATGAAAGCACATTAGGACAAAATATGCAATAAGATAGAGGCAAAGGGAGATGGCTGCTGGGAATGTATTTCATTTATCCCAGAAAATCTTTAAATCTAAGTATTAATACTACGTTGATGTACTTTTGAAATTGGAGAGCTACTTTTTACTAAAAGTACATCTCCCTTATATAATTAAGTATAATGCAGACCTGCTCAAAAACTTAGTATAATTAAAGAAGTCTTATGCCATAAATGATGATGATGAGAGCTGCTTATGTGAATGTCTAAAGTGGTTTTCTCTACCAGTGTCACTGTATTAGACAACTGTTATCAAACTTAGCAATAATGATGCATTAATCTGCCAATCAAGTGTGAAAGCTGGCTATGTGTATAGGCATAGTAAACACATATCATCATCATCCTCATTATCATTTATTTATATAGTGTCACTAATAGCGCAGCGCTGTACAGAGAACCCATTCACATCAGTCCCTACCCTATTGGAGCTTACAGTCTAAATTCCCTAATATAGACACACACTCACACACAGACAGAGAGGGAGAGACTAGGGTCAATTTTGATAGCAGCCAATTAACCTAACAGTATGTTTTTTGGAGTGTGGGAGGAAACCACAGCACCCGGAGGAAACCCACGCAAACACAGGGAGAACATACAAACTTCACACAGATAAGGCCATTGTTGATATAAGTACTGGCTCTGCTTACCATTGTCCAGTCTAGTACATAACTGTATTAATGCTGTGAAATATTATTACTTTGAATGCCTTAAATATGCAAGAGCGCATTTGGGTAAGTTTATGCTAATAAAAGATATATGCACTTTTCTTGCCTACCCATACTATTTAATAACCACCAAAAATTAAGCAATATGTAAGCACTGCTTCCAGTTGAAATCAGTCTGTCTGTCTGTCTGTCTATCTATCTATCTATCTATCTTTCTATCTATCTATCTTTCTATCTTTCTATCTATCTATCCGTCTGTCTATCTTTAAAACTGAAAGACATCCATTAAACATACACAATGACAGCATATTTAGTGTGTAATTGATGCTAAAACACAATTCTCACTCTCCTAATATAGCTGATTTTTGACAATGAACTGCATTTTTCATGTGAAGCATTTGATGTCATAAAGATGTAAACCTCACAAAGCAATTCTGTCACTGGTCAGTTTGCTTGACAGACATCTGACTTTAAGGTACTAGCCAATGGAAACATGGTGACATGTAAATATGAAAGCACATTAGGACAAAATATGCAATAAGATAGAGGCAAAGGGAGATGGCTGCTGGGAATGTATTTCATTTATCCCAGAAAATCTTTAAATCTAAGTATTAATACTACGTTGATGTACTTTTGAAATTGGAGAGCTACTTTTTACTAAAAGTACATCTCCCTTATATAATTAAGTATAATGCAGACCTGCTCAAAAACTTAGTATAATTAAAGAAGTCTTATGCCATAAATGATGATGATGAGAGCTGCTTATGTGAATGTCTATAGTGGTTTTCTCTACCAGTGTCACTGTATTAGACAACTGTTATCAAACTTAGCAATAATGATGCATTAATCTGCCAATCAAGTGTGAAAGCTGGCTATGTGTATAGGCATAGTAAACACATATCATCATCATCCTCATTATCATTTATTTATATAGTGTTACTAATAGCGCAGCGCTGTACAGAGAACCCATTCCCATCAGTCCCTACCCTATTGGAGCTTACAGTCTAAATTCCCTAATATAGACACACACTCACACACAGACAGAGAGGGAGAGACTAGGGTCAATTTTGATAGCAGCCAATTAACCTAACAGTATGTTTTTTGGAGTGTGGGAGGAAACCACAGCACCCGGAGGAAACCCACGCAAACACAGGGAGAACATACAAACTTCACACAGATAAGGCCATTGTTGATATAAGTACTGGCTCTGCTTACCATTGTCCAGTCTAGTACATAACTGTATTAATGCTGTGAAATATTATTACTTTGAATGCCTTAAATATGCAAGAGCGCATTTGGGTAAGTTTATGCTAATAAAAGATATATGCACTTTTCTTGCCTACCCATACTATTTAATAACCACCAAAAATTAAGCAATATGTAAGCACTGCTTCCAGTTGAAATCAGTCTGTCTGTCTGTCTATCTATCTATCTTTCTATCTATCTATCTTTCTATCTTTCTATCTATCTATCCGTCTGTCTATCTTTAAAACTGAAAGACATCCATTAAACATACACAATGACAGCATATTTAGTGTGTAATTGATGCTAAAACACAATTCTCACTCTCCTAATATAGCTGATTTTTGACAATGAACTGCATTTTTCATGTGAAGCATTTGATGTCATAAAGATGTAAACCTCACAAAGCAATTCTGTCACTGGTCAGTTTGCTTGACAGACATCTGACTTTAAGGTACTAGCCAATGGAAACATGGTGACATGTAAATATGAAAGCACATTAGGACAAAATATGCAATAAGATAGAGGCAAAGGGAGATGGCTGCTGGGAATGTATTTCATTTATCCCAGAAAATCTTTAAATCTAAGTATTAATACTACGTTGATGTACTTTTGAAATTGGAGAGCTACTTTTTACTAAAAGTACATCTCCCTTATATAATTAAGTATAATGCAGACCTGCTCAAAAACTTAGTATAATTAAAGAAGTCTTATGCCATAAATGATGATGATGAGAGCTGCTTATGTGAATGTCTATAGTGGTTTTCTCTACCAGTGTCACTGTATTAGACAACTGTTATCAAACTTAGCAATAATGATGCATTAATCTGCCAATCAAGTGTGAAATCTGGCTATGTGTATAGGCATAGTAAACACATATCATCATCATCCTCATTATCATTTATTTATATAGTGTTACTAATAGCGCAGCGCTGTACAGAGAACCCATTCCCATCAGTCCCTACCCTATTGGAGCTTACAGTCTAAATTCCCTAATATAGACACACACTCACACACAGACAGAGAGGGAGAGACTAGGGTCAATTTTGATAGCAGCCAATTAACCTAACAGTATGTTTTTTGGAGTGTGGGAGGAAACCACAGCACCCGGAGGAAACCCACGCAAACACAGGGAGAACATACAAACTTCACACAGATAAGGCCATTGTTGATATAAGTACTGGCTCTGCTTACCATTGTCCAGTCTAGTACATAACTGTATTAATGCTGTGAAATATTATTACTTTGAATGCCTTAAATATGCAAGAGCGCATTTGGGTAAGTTTATGCTAATAAAAGATATATGCACTTTTCTTGCCTACCCATACTATTTAATAACCACCAAAAATTAAGCAATATGTAAGCACTGCTTCCAGTTGAAATCAGTCTGTCTGTCTGTCTATCTATCTATCTTTCTATCTATCTATCTTTCTATCTTTCTATCTATCTATCCGTCTGTCTATCTTTAAAACTGAAAGACATCCATTAAACATACACAATGACAGCATATTTAGTGTGTAATTGATGCTAAAACACAATTCTCACTCTCCTAATATAGCTGATTTTTGACAATGAACTGCATTTTTCATGTGAAGCATTTGATGTCATAAAGATGTAAACCTCACAAAGCAATTCTGTCACTGGTCAGTTTGCTTGACAGACATCTGACTTTAAGGTACTAGCCAATGGAAACATGGTGACATGTAAATATGAAAGCACATTAGGACAAAATATGCAATAAGATAGAGGCAAAGGGAGATGGCTGCTGGGAATGTATTTCATTTATCCCAGAAAATCTTTAAATCTAAGTATTAATACTACGTTGATGTACTTTTGAAATTGGAGAGCTACTTTTTACTAAAAGTACATCTCCCTTATATAATTAAGTATAATGCAGACCTGCTCAAAAACTTAGTATAATTAAAGAAGTCTTATGCCATAAATGATGATGATGAGAGCTGCTTATGTGAATGTCTATAGTGGTTTTCTCTACCAGTGTCACTGTATTAGACAACTGTTATCAAACTTAGCAATAATGATGCATTAATCTGCCAATCAAGTGTGAAAGCTGGCTATGTGTATAGGCATAGTAAACACATATCATCATCATCCTCATTATCATTTATTTATATAGTGTTACTAATAGCGCAGCGCTGTACAGAGAACCCATTCCCATCAGTCCCTACCCTATTGGAGCTTACAGTCTAAATTCCCTAATATAGACACACACTCACACACAGACAGAGAGGGAGAGACTAGGGTCAATTTTGATAGCAGCCAATTAACCTAACAGTATGTTTTTTGGAGTGTGGGAGGAAACCACAGCACCCGGAGGAAACCCACGCAAACACAGGGAGAACATACAAACTTCACACAGATAAGGCCATTGTTGATATAAGTACTGGCTCTGCTTACCATTGTCCAGTCTAGTACATAACTGTATTAATGCTGTGAAATATTATTACTTTGAATGCCTTAAATATGCAAGAGCGCATTTGGGTAAGTTTATGCTAATAAAAGATATATGCACTTTTCTTGCCTACCCATACTATTTAATAACCACCAAAAATTAAGCAATATGTAAGCACTGCTTCCAGTTGAAATCAGTCTGTCTGTCTGTCTGTCTGTCTATCTATCTATCTATCTATCTATCTATCTATCTTTCTATCTATCTATCTTTCTATCTTTCTATCTATCTATCCGTCTGTCTATCTTTAAAACTGAAAGACATCCATTAAACATACACAATGACAGCATATTTAGTGTGTAATTGATGCTAAAACACAATTCTCACTCTCCTAATATAGCTGATTTTTGACAATGAACTGCATTTTTCATGTGAAGCATTTGATGTCATAAAGATGTAAACCTCACAAAGCAATTCTGTCACTGGTCAGTTTGCTTGACAGACATCTGACTTTAAGGTACTAGCCAATGGAAACATGGTGACATGTAAATATGAAAGCACATTAGGACAAAATATGCAATAAGATAGAGGCAAAGGGAGATGGCTGCTGGGAATGTATTTCATTTATCCCAGAAAATCTTTAAATCTTAAAGGGCTCACTGTGTATGTTACCACAAACTTCACATTAACCTTAACTTTATACCATAGCATGCAAATAAAGACACGGAGACCTGAATAAGTTATTAAACCTTGGCAGGAATTTTATTATAAGGATTTTATATTAACTAACCTATGGTGGCGGAGAAAGAGCACTGCGGGACAGCTCACGAGCTGATCACACACGATTACTTAATGGACTGGCGCAAACCGCCGTAAGTCCGCAAAAAACACGGGGGAACAAATCCCTACATACATAGCGCTGAGTTGGCGTCAGAGTGACTGCCCCTTACAACTCACGCTGCCCTCCCTCACCGAGCCGGACAGGGACCCTCCTCACCGAAGGACCAAAAGGAGTTACTGTTACATCAAAGGGGGCAGTGACCTACGACCAACTACCAGTGCGCCCACTAATCAGCCGCTGAACGCAGTGCCTTCCTACCCCGCTGCGCCCTACAGACGCCGCAGCCCGCCACCAACTAACCGAAACACGCCTCCACTCCCCCGTAAATCCTGTCTATAAAGAAACCCATACCCTCTTCATTAAGGTGAACGCCGTCCCGTCTAAAAAGATGTGGTGCCTCTACCCCTAACCCCGGGTGGTCTATGACTATGCCTCCCATGGACCGTACTATTTTTCGGATGGCACTATTTAGCTTCCTAACCATAGCCGTCATCTTTTTTATAGGAATGGCTGTCCTCCATACTAAACGGGGAATGAGTGCTGACCAACCAATAGTGATGTCTGGCCACGCCTCATGTATTTGACGTAGGTCCTCTCTGATTTTAACGATGAGATCTAATGATTTACCCTTACCTAAATCGTTACCTCCCGCATGTACAACCAGAACGTCCGGTGGGCCTTGTTGTTTTATGAGCCTAGTCAACCACGGAATAAGGTCCTGCCAGCCTAAACCTCTTTTACCCCACCATCTAATCACCGTGCCGCAATTATCCGAGATACTTTTTGACCTGGGGTGGCCAGCGGCCCAAAAAACAAACGAATGACCGATGATCCACACCGTCTTAGTTCTAACACCATCACCTGAAATCAGAGAACCCATGTTAGCATGAAATCATTGAATTGGGCAGACAGACAGGCGTGGTATACAGGTATAAGAAGGATAAGTGCTTGTTAACAGAAAAACGTAACACGAAGGGGGGTAAGGGAAGGTAGACACAAACAGGGAGCAGACCACCCAGGCGAAGGTAAACAACACCCGGAAAAACCCCGGCTGCACACCACTAATCAGGACTTACGCCCAGGGAAACCCGGGTGAAAATCCCTTCGCGCCCCCGCGTTAAAGCGGCGAGCGGAAAAGCCCAGGGTAGCCCACCAAGTGGAGGGGAAGATGGGATGGGTAAGGGAAGTGGGATGGGATGGTTTGAAGGCTCAGACGAGAAGGAAAGTGTGAAAAGAAAAACTGCAAATCACAATAAATTGTTAAACAACACAACATTCAATCAATAACTTTGTCAATTCTCACATAAGACTGGTAAGCCGTGGACTTCCAGCGGCCCAAAGCTTTTATAGCTTCGTTAGAAGATCCAGCCAAAGCGGCAGATGTAGCTGCCCCGATCCTAAATGAGTGAGTCCCGTATAAGGTGCTGTTTAAATTAAGCGACTGTAAGGTCCGCTTTAAAATGGCCGCAAATTGATATTTAGTCAGAGGAATGCTATTACTGTGACACAGAAACAAGTTGGCCTGGGGTCTCCTGCTCATAAACTGTGACGCCAGCCTAAACGGGCAGATATGCTGAAGCTGTTGAGGAGCTAACTGCACCCACGATCCCTTCCCGCTCTGATCAGTCTTAGATCTAACTATTTTGCAGGCAAAGGTCCCTTCGCCCAGACTGACATGTTCTGCTCTCAACCCAGACTCTTGATGCCCTCTGGACCTAGCTACCAGCTCCGAAATGCGAAAAGCCCCAAAAAAGGCCATGGAAAAAGCCAAACTAAATAAAAGCTTCTCGTATTCGTCCGAGGTAACCAAACCCACTCTCCGTATCAAATCCTCCAAGATGTTAAGGGTAATTGGTAAACGGGCATCGCTATGAGAAGGACGGATTCTCCCCCAACCCTTCAAGGCCTTATTAATTAAAAATTGTTTGGTAACGTCCGGGTAACCCTGCAGCTTGGCCATAAATGATATACCAGCCAGGGTAGATGCCATAGAGGTCTTAGAATCACCTTCGGAATATCTGTCCCACATAAAGGCTAGCATAGCATCTCTCTGACCTGCCTCGGATTGGTCTTTCTGCCTGCTGAACAACGACCACCGTCTCCATGACGCCTGATAGGATCTCAGGGTGGAGGGAGCTACCGCTTGTTCCGCGAGGCCTCTTATGCCGGCTTGATGATCTGCCAAACACAAGGGGGACACGGGGTACCAACACGGTCTGCGTGAGGAGCAAGGCTGCGAAACCTGTCCCAGTGGAATCGGGACAACGCATCTGCTAGGCTATTCTGCACCCCCGGAACAGGCCTCGCCCTGAATGAAATGTCATTCTGCAAACAGCGCAACACTAGGTGCCGCAAGAGCAATATTGCCTGGTAGGCCGATGCACTCTGCTTGTTGATGGACTGGACCACCCCCAAATTGTCACACCAAAAAACTATGTGCCTACCCCGCAAAACGGGTGCCCATAATTCAATTGCCACCACAATCGGGAATAATTCAAGAACCAACAAGTTCCTAGTGGTCCCATCCCTGTGCCAATCATCGGGCCAGCTATCTGCACACCAGTGTCCATCCAGA
This sequence comes from Mixophyes fleayi, assembly GCF_038048845.1. Lineage (NCBI taxonomy): Eukaryota > Metazoa > Chordata > Amphibia > Anura > Limnodynastidae > Mixophyes > Mixophyes fleayi. Next base: position 35,295 of record NW_027446217.1, on the reverse strand, counting down.
TAAGCCCCAAAGCCGGATGCCCCAGCAGCGTCTGTGAACAAGTTAATTTCCCCGTTTGTTACTGGAGGTGACGGCCAAATACGCTTGCCATTAAAACCCCTAAGAAAAATGAGCCATATCTGAAGATCCTCCCTAACCACCTTGGATAGTTGTATGACTGCATGTGGCCTACTCCTACCTGCTGTGGCTCTTTGGAGCTTCCTACAGAAAACCCTCCCCATGGGTATTACACGGCAGGCAAAGTTGAACCGCCCTAACAGGGACTGTATCGACCTCAGGGTACTAACGTTTGCCCCTAGCACTTCTGTGATAGCCTCATACATCTTTGTAACCTTGTCTGCTGGAAGCCTGCATATCCCTGCTAGCGTGTCAATCTCGATCCCGAGGAATGAGAGACATGTAATTGGGCCCTCCGTCTTGTCTGCTGCGATGGGAACGCCTAAAACCCTAAACAAGGCCTCCGTGGAAAAAAGCGTATCTCGACAAACCGTGGTACCAGGCGGCCCGATAACCAGGAAGTCGTCAAGATAATGCGCGATCCACCGACACCCTGTCCCGGCCTGAATGCACCAATGCAAGAAACCGCTAAATTTCTCGAACAGTGCGCATGAGATCGAACAACCCATGGGCAGGCAGCGATCGATGTAGTATTCACCACGATGCCGGAAACCCATGAATTGATACGACTCAAGGTGAAGGGGCAGCAATCTGAACGCCGATTCGATATCCACTTTGGCCAACAAGGAGCCCCTGCCGCATTCCTGGACCAGCGCTAGGGCCGATTCGAATGACTGATAACTGACAGAACTGAGATTAACGTCAATTGCGTCATTCACGGATTTACCGGCAGGATGAGACAAGTGCTGGATCAATCTAAACTTTCCTACCGCTTTTTTGGGAACTACCCCTACTGGGGACAAAATCAGATTGGGAATAGGAGGAAGTCGGAACGGGCCAATCATGCGACCCAAACCAACCTCCTTCCCTATTTTTTCGTCTAATACTTCTGGGAAAGCGAGCGCCGATTTCAGATTAACCGGAGCTGCCGAGGAAACGCTACCTTGGACCGGGAGTTTAAAGCCAAAATGAAAGCCGTCATGGAGAAGGGACCCAGTCACCTTATCATCAAACCACCCCAGCCACTTATCCAGCTCAACCAAATCAATTGGCGACGGCCCCTTGACTCGGCAGAGCTGAGCCAGAGCCTCTTCCCCGTCCCCCACTTCCACGGGACTTTGCGCATTCGTTGGCAGGGTGATGGCCGTTACATGACGTGCAAATGTGTCTAAATCTGCAGGCTGAGCCTCTTTGACAGGCCCCTGCATTGAAGTCATAACACCTTCCTTTTGGGGGGAGGACATTCTGCGTCCTCCCCGGCCCTTGAAACCGCCTGACAGAGCTACCCTCTGCAGACTGACTGCTGGGCCTCATTAACTCCAGCCAGGTGTCAATGTCTTTCGATCCCAGAGGAAGTCTCTCACGCCCACTCATCCGTTTCCTGAAAAGCTCGTCATATGCCCTCCAAATTACCGGGCCGTCCTTTACGTACATCCCACTAATAAGGTGCATATACCTCCATACCTCCGCTTGTTCGCTGGGACGGGTCTCTACATATATTGTAGCGAAAATGGAGAAGGCATTAACCCATCTAGAGAAGGATCTGTATTTCTCCTCCCCCATTCCCGACCTCTCACAGGCGGCCGCCAGCGCCTTCCTATCTTCCCCGGTTAACGCGTACATATCCACGTACTTGCCCCTCCTAATTCTATCACGTACGCTAGGCCTTATGCCGTGTGTAATTTCCAGGGATTCTACCTGCCCCAATTCGCTACGAGCCGCTGGTTGGTCTGTGTCTCCTGATTGGGGTGTGTGCTTACTCCGTTTTCCTAACAATTCTGTTTCTAACAACTTAATTAATTTTCTGGGCCTGTCCCCCGAGCCGGAGGACCCACTGCTGGTAGATAAGACAGGTGATGCCAACAAGTGTGATTTATGTGTGTTAACGGAAATGGACTCACCGACAGGAGCGGTATTCCCAGCACCGACAGACGTCTCCCCGAGTGCAGTTGCCGCGACCTGTCCACCAGCCGTGTCCCGGACCGCATCCTCCCTGGACCCTGCCGACCTCATATCACGAGACTCGGACCCCGAACGATCGTTCCGACCGACCCTCGACTCCGGATTTGTAACAGTAGTCTCTGAAACGGGAAGGGGAACAGTCAGCTGAGATCTGGGCAAATAGTCCAAGCGCCGCCGCGCCGCGTTGATGTCTCTATCTACGTTACACGGGTTGAAAGCCGCTAAATGGTCAGGGCTAGGGAACGTAGAAAATTCCTCCCGCATCCGATCGCTAAACCCGGAGGTAGCCCGCCCCCCTAGGGGGAGAGGCCCTGGACTTAAATTACCGCCGCTGGAGTGGTGATAATCGACTATAATGTTATCAGTCCTGACCCCGTGACCCCTATGGGTGAACCCACCCGCCACGATCCCCGGGGAAGAGACCCTTCGTGACGTGTATGGGCGAGACGCTGGAGGTGACAGGCGTTGCCGGCGTGAAGAGGGCCATACAGGCGCCTCGGACCGGTCACTGAAATCCATTGAGGCCCTGGCAGGAAGTGTGTCCCACCCACCCGCATGGTGCTGGTATTCCCCGTGACCCGAGGTATGTCCTTGTGACCTGCTGAACTCTTGACCTCTGCCATGTTGTGACCCCCATGCTGATCCACCACTACTATGGGGCAGGAATGGGCTGGGAGGGAAATGCAATTGGTGGGGTGCTGGAGGGTTATGACCTCGTGACCTGAAGCCGTGGGCTGCCACGGGAGGGGTGATGGGACATAATCTGAACTGGGAATGGCTCCTATCCTCAACAGGGCTGGTTGAAAGGACACCTAATGTGTTAGCCTGGGGAGGGGGGGTGACGGCTACTTGCTGGGACCGCTGAGGCTGCCCGCTAAGCTCCCTGACAGAAACGCTGGCTGCCCCTGCAGCCATGTCATATAGATTGGCTGCGCTGCTGGATCCGGCCGGGCGCGATGGAGCGCGCGTTCTGCGCATGCGCGAACCGGCCGGGGGGAGAGGGGAGGGGGCGCCGCTGCGCCTAGTGGCGCGAAATGCTGGGGAGTGCCCGGGAGAGGATCCCAGGGGGGGCCGTGCATTATCGCCGCTTAGCGGCATGTCTGGAGTGAGGGCTGGGGTTTGGAGGGCAGAGGCTGAGGCTGAGGCTGTAAGATGGCGGCGGGAGGGGGTGGGAGAGGGGGACCTGAGGCGTGCCGGGCGAGGAGCATTTCTCTTGGGACGGGGCATTATGCTGGTGGCTGGAGGGAAAGAAACTAATGGCAAACGAAGGGAGGGGGTGACGGCGGGAACGGTAAATGAGGGGCTGAAGGAAGAGGGGGGGGGGGCAGGCCGAATGAGAGGCAGGTAAAGACAAGGGGAGAAGAAGAAGGCTGGTTTTAAAATAATAACGGGAGGGGGAACGTTAAAGGCAAATGGAAATGGGCAAAAGGATACAATAAAACAAAGAATAAACCACAAAATGGGACTTATCCGTTTTCCTCGCTGCTGGGTATCCCTCTGGATCTCGTGCTGCAAGTGAAGTAAAGCAGGAAGTACATCCTGCTATATTCTATCAAGGTCCCTCCCACATGGACCCCCATTGGTCGGTCCCCACCCCATGTTAAAACACACCAGGTCATCATTCAGCTTGTTACAAACCCTGTCGCCCTTTAAGTGCGTTCGTCCTAATAGCCTCACTTGTCAAAGTATTAATACTACGTTGATGTACTTTTGAAATTGGAGAGCTACTTTTTACTAAAAGTACATCTCCCTTATATAATTAAGTATAATGCAGACCTGCTCAAAAACTTAGTATAATTAAAGAAGTCTTATGCCATAAATGATGATGATGAGAGCTGCTTATGTGAATGTCTATAGTGGTTTTCTCTACCAGTGTCACTGTATTAGACAACTGTTATCAAACTTAGCAATAATGATGCATTAATCTGCCAATCAAGTGTGAAAGCTGGCTATGTGTATAGGCATAGTAAACACATATCATCATCATCCTCATTATCATTTATTTATATAGTGTCACTAATAGCGCAGCGCTGTACAGAGAACCCATTCACATCAGTCCCTACCCTATTGGAGCTTACAGTCTAAATTCCCTAATATAGACACACACTCACACACAGACAGAGAGGGAGAGACTAGGGTCAATTTTGATAGCAGCCAATTAACCTAACAGTATGTTTTTTGGAGTGTGGGAGGAAACCACAGCACCCGGAGGAAACCCACGCAAACACAGGGAGAACATACAAACTTCACACAGATAAGGCCATTGTTGATATAAGTATTGGCTCTGCTTACCATTGTCCAGTCTAGTACATAACTGTATTAATGCTGTGAAATATTATTACTTTGAATGCCTTAAATATGCAAGAGCGCATTTGGGTAAGTTTATGCTAATAAAAGATATATGCACTTTTCTTGCCTACCCATACTATTTAATAACCACCAAAAATTAAGCAATATGTAAGCACTGCTTCCAGTTGAAATCAGTCTGTCTGTCTATCTATCTATCTATCTATCTTTCTATCTATCTATCTTTCTATCTTTCTATCCGTCTGTCTATCTTTAAAACTGAAAGACATCCATTAAACATACACAATGACAGCATATTTAGTGTGTAATTGATGCTAAAACACAATTCTCACTCTCCTAATATAGCTGATTTTTGACAATGAACTGCATTTTTCATGTGAAGCATTTGATGTCATAAAGATGTAAACCTCACAAAGCAATTCTGTCACTGGTCAGTTTGCTTGACAGACATCTGACTTTAAGGTACTAGCCAATGGAAACATGGTGACATGTAAATATGAAAGCACATTAGGACAAAATATGCAATAAGATAGAGGCAAAGGGAGATGGCTGCTGGGAATGTATTTCATTTATCCCAGAAAATCTTTAAATCTAAGTATTAATACTACGTTGATGTACTTTTGAAATTGGAGAGCTACTTTTTACTAAAAGTACATCTCCCTTATATAATTAAGTATAATGCAGACCTGCTCAAAAACTTAGTATAATTAAAGAAGTCTTATGCCATAAATGATGATGATGAGAGCTGCTTATGTGAATGTCTATAGTGGTTTTCTCTACCAGTGTCACTGTATTAGACAACTGTTATCAAACTTAGCAATAATGATGCATTAATCTGCCAATCAAGTGTGAAAGCTGGCTATGTGTATAGGCATAGTAAACACATATCATCATCATCCTCATTATCATTTATTTATATAGTGTCACTAATAGCGCAGCGCTGTACAGAGAACCCATTCACATCAGTCCCTACCCTATTGGAGCTTACAGTCTAAATTCCCTAATATAGACACACACTCACACACAGACAGAGAGGGAGAGACTAGGGTCAATTTTGATAGCAGCCAATTAACCTAACAGTATGTTTTTTGGAGTGTGGGAGGAAACCCACGCAAACACAGGGAGAACATACAAACTTCACACAGATAAGGCCATTGTTGATATAAGTACTGGCTCTGCTTACCATTGTCCAGTCTAGTACATAACTGTATTAATGCTGTGAAATATTATTACTTTGAATGCCTTAAATATGCAAGAGCGCATTTGGGTAAGTTTATGCTAATAAAAGATATATGCACTTTTCTTGCCTACCCATACTATTTAATAACCACCAAAAATTAAGCAATATGTAAGCACTGCTTCCAGTTGAAATCAGTCTGTCTGTCTGTCTATCTATCTATCTATCTTTCTATCTATCTATCTTTCTATCTTTCTATCTATCTATCTATCGGTCTGTCTATCTTTAAAACTGAAAGACATCCATTAAACATACACAATGACAGCATATTTAGTGTGTAATTGATGCTAAAACACAATTCTCACTCTCCTAATATAGCTGATTTTTGACAATGAACTGCATTTTTCATGTGAAGCATTTGATGTCATAAAGATGTAAACCTCACAAAGCAATTCTGTCACTGGTCAGTTTGCTTGACAGACATCTGACTTTAAGGTACTAGCCAATGGAAACATGGTGACATGTAAATATGAAAGCACATTAGGACAAAATATGCAATAAGATAGAGGCAAAGGGAGATGGCTGCTGGGAATGTATTTCATTTATCCCAGAAAATCTTTAAATCTAAGTATTAATACTACGTTGATGTACTTTTGAAATTGGAGAGCTACTTTTTACTAAAAGTACATCTCCCTTATATAATTAAGTATAATGCAGACCTGCTCAAAAACTTAGTATAATTAAAGAAGTCTTATGCCATAAATGATGATGATGAGAGCTGCTTATGTGAATGTCTATAGTGGTTTTCTCTACCAGTGTCACTGTATTAGACAACTGTTATCAAACTTAGCAATAATGATGCATTAATCTGCCAATCAAGTGTGAAAGCTGGCTATGTGTATAGGCATAGTAAACACATATCATCATCATCCTCATTATCATTTATTTATATAGTGTCACTAATAGCGCAGCGCTGTACAGAGAACCCATTCACATCAGTCCCTACCCTATTGGAGCTTACAGTCTAAATTCCCTAATATAGACACACACTCACACACAGACAGAGAGGGAGAGACTAGGGTCAATTTTGATAGCAGCCAATTAACCTAACAGTATGTTTTTTGGAGTGTGGGAGGAAACCCACGCAAACACAGGGAGAACATACAAACTTCACACAGATAAGGCCATTGTTGATATAAGTACTGGCTCTGCTTACCATTGTCCAGTCTAGTACATAACTGTATTAATGCTGTGAAATATTATTACTTTGAATGCCTTAAATATGCAAGAGCGCATTTGGGTAAGTTTATGCTAATAAAAGATATATGCACTTTTCTTGCCTACCCATACTATTTAATAACCACCAAAAATTAAGCAATATGTAAGCACTGCTTCCAGTTGAAATCAGTCTGTCTGTCTGTCTATCTATCTATCTATCTATCTATCTATCTTTCTATCTTTCTATCTATCTATCCGTCTGTCTATCTTTAAAACTGAAAGACATCCATTAAACATACACAATGACAGCATATTTAGTGTGTAATTGATGCTAAAACACAATTCTCACTCTCCTAATATAGCTGATTTTTGACAATGAACTGCATTTTTCATGTGAAGCATTTGATGTCATAAAGATGTAAACCTCACAAAGCAATTCTGTCACTGGTCAGTTTGCTTGACAGACATCTGACTTTAAGGTACTAGCCAATGGAAACATGGTGACATGTAAATATGAAAGCACATTAGGACAAAATATGCAATAAGATAGAGGCAAAGGGAGATGGCTGCTGGGAATGTATTTCATTTATCCCAGAAAATCTTTAAATCTAAGTATTAATACTACGTTGATGTACTTTTGAAATTGGAGAGCTACTTTTTACTAAAAGTACATCTCCCTTATATAATTAAGTATAATGCAGACCTGCTCAAAAACTTAGTATAATTAAAGAAGTCTTATGCCATAAATGATGATGATGAGAGCTGCTTATGTGAATGTCTATAGTGGTTTTCTCTACCAGTGTCACTGTATTAGACAACTGTTATCAAACTTAGCAATAATGATGCATTAATCTGCCAATCAAGTGTGAAAGCTGGCTATGTGTATAGGCATAGTAAACACATATCATCATCATCCTCATTATCATTTATTTATATAGTGTCACTAATAGCGCAGCGCTGTACAGAGAACCCATTCACATCAGTCCCTACCCTATTGGAGCTTACAGTCTAAATTCCCTAATATAGACACACACTCACACACAGACAGAGAGGGAGAGACTAGGGTCAATTTTGATAGCAGCCAATTAACCTAACAGTATGTTTTTTGGAGTGTGGGAGGAAACCACAGCACCCGGAGGAAACCCACGCAAACACAGGGAGAACATACAAACTTCACACAGATAAGGCCATTGTTGATATAAGTACTGGCTCTGCTTACCATTGTCCAGTCTAGTACATAACTGTATTAATGCTGTGAAATATTATTACTTTGAATGCCTTAAATATGCAAGAGCGCATTTGGGTAAGTTTATGCTAATAAAAGATATATGCACTTTTCTTGCCTACCCATACTATTTAATAACCACCAAAAATTAAGCAATATGTAAGCACTGCTTCCAGTTGAAATCAGTCTGTCTGTCTGTCTATCTATCTATCTATCTATCTATCTTTCTATCTATCTATCCGTCTGTCTATCTTTAAAACTGAAAGACATCCATTAAACATACACAATGACAGCATATTTAGTGTGTAATTGATGCTAAAACACAATTCTCACTCTCCTAATATAGCTGATTTTTGACAATGAACTGCATTTTTCATGTGAAGCATTTGATGTCATAAAGATGTAAACCTCACAAAGCAATTCTGTCACTGGTCAGTTTGCTTGACAGACATCTGACTTTAAGGTACTAGCCAATGGAAACATGGTGACATGTAAATATGAAAGCACATTAGGACAAAATATGCAATAAGATAGAGGCAAAGGGAGATGGCTGCTGGGAATGTATTTCATTTATCCCAGAAAATCTTTAAATCTAAGTATTAATACTACGTTGATGTACTTTTGAAATTGGAGAGCTACTTTTTACTAAAAGTACATCTCCCTTATATAATTAAGTATAATGCAGACCTGCTCAAAAACTTAGTATAATTAAAGAAGTCTTATGCCATAAATGATGATGATGAGAGCTGCTTATGTGAATGTCTATAGTGGTTTTCTCTACCAGTGTCACTGTATTAGACAACTGTTATCAAACTTAGCAATAATGATGCATTAATCTGCCAATCAAGTGTGAAAGCTGGCTATGTGTATAGGCATAGTAAACACATATCATCATCATCCTCATTATCATTTATTTATATAGTGTCACTAATAGCGCAGCGCTGTACAGAGAACCCATTCACATCAGTCCCTACCCTATTGGAGCTTACAGTCTAAATTCCCTAATATAGACACACACTCACACACAGACAGAGAGGGAGAGACTAGGGTCAATTTTGATAGCAGCCAATTAACCTAACAGTATGTTTTTTGGAGTGTGGGAGGAAACCACAGCACCCGGAGGAAACCCACGCAAACACAGGGAGAACATACAAACTTCACACAGATAAGGCCATTGTTGATATAAGTACTGGCTCTGCTTACCATTGTCCAGTCTAGTACATAACTGTATTAATGCTGTGAAATATTATTACTTTGAATGCCTTAAATATGCAAGAGCGCATTTGGGTAAGTTTATGCTAATAAAAGATATATGCACTTTTCTTGCCTACCCATACTATTTAATAACCACCAAAAATTAAGCAATATGTAAGCACTGCTTCCAGTTGAAATCAGTCTGTCTGTCTGTCTATCTATCTATCTTTCTATCTATCTATCTTTCTATCTTTCTATCTATCTATCCGTCTGTCTATCTTTAAAACTGAAAGACATCCATTAAACATACACAATGACAGCATATTTAGTGTGTAATTGATGCTAAAACACAATTCTCACTCTCCTAATATAGCTGATTTTTGACAATGAACTGCATTTTTCATGTGAAGCATTTGATGTCATAAAGATGTAAACCTCACAAAGCAATTCTGTCACTGGTCAGTTTGCTTGACAGACATCTGACTTTAAGGTACTAGCCAATGGAAACATGGTGACATGTAAATATGAAAGCACATTAGGACAAAATATGCAATAAGATAGAGGCAAAGGGAGATGGCTGCTGGGAATGTATTTCATTTATCCCAGAAAATCTTTAAATCTAAGTATTAATACTACGTTGATGTACTTTTGAAATTGGAGAGCTACTTTTTACTAAAAGTACATCTCCCTTATATAATTAAGTATAATGCAGACCTGCTCAAAAACTTAGTATAATTAAAGAAGTCTTATGCCATAAATGATGATGATGAGAGCTGCTTATGTGAATGTCTATAGTGGTTTTCTCTACCAGTGTCACTGTATTAGACAACTGTTATCAAACTTAGCAATAATGATGCATTAATCTGCCAATCAAGTGTGAAAGCTGGCTATGTGTATAGGCATAGTAAACACATATCATCATCATCCTCATTATCATTTATTTATATAGTGTTACTAATAGCGCAGCGCTGTACAGAGAACCCATTCCCATCAGTCCCTACCCTATTGGAGCTTACAGTCTAAATTCCCTAATATAGACACACACTCACACACAGACAGAGAGGGAGAGACTAGGGTCAATTTTGATAGCAGCCAATTAACCTAACAGTATGTTTTTTGGAGTGTGGGAGGAAACCACAGCACCCGGAGGAAACCCACGCAAACACAGGGAGAACATACAAACTTCACACAGATAAGGCCATTGTTGATATAAGTACTGGCTCTGCTTACCATTGTCCAGTCTAGTACATAACTGTATTAATGCTGTGAAATATTATTACTTTGAATGCCTTAAATATGCAAGAGCGCATTTGGGTAAGTTTATGCTAATAAAAGATATATGCACTTTTCTTGCCTACCCATACTATTTAATAACCACCAAAAATTAAGCAATATGTAAGCACTGCTTCCAGTTGAAATCAGTCTGTCTGTCTGTCTGTCTGTCTGTCTATCTATCTATCTATCTATCTATCTATCTATCTATCTTTCTATCTATCTATCTTTCTATCTTTCTATCTATCTATCCGTCTGTCTATCTTTAAAACTGAAAGACATCCATTAAACATACACAATGACAGCATATTTAGTGTGTAATTGATGCTAAAACACAATTCTCACTCTCCTAATATAGCTGATTTTTGACAATGAACTGCATTTTTCATGTGAAGCATTTGATGTCATAAAGATGTAAACCTCACAAAGCAATTCTGTCACTGGTCAGTTTGCTTGACAGACATCTGACTTTAAGGTACTAGCCAATGGAAACATGGTGACATGTAAATATGAAAGCACATTAGGACAAAATATGCAATAAGATAGAGGCAAAGGGAGATGGCTGCTGGGAATGTATTTCATTTATCCCAGAAAATCTTTAAATCTTAAAGGGCTCACTGTGTATGTTACCACAAACTTCACATTAACCTTAACTTTATACCATAGCATGCAAATAAAGACACGGAGACCTGAATAAGTTATTAAACCTTGGCAGGAATTTTATTATAAGGATTTTATATTAACTAACCTATGGTGGCGGAGAAAGAGCACTGCGGGACAGCTCACGAGCTGATCACACACGATTACTTAATGGACTGGCGCAAACCGCCGTAAGTCCGCAAAAAACACGGGGGAACAAATCCCTACATACATAGCGCTGAGTTGGCGTCAGAGTGACTGCCCCTTACAACTCACGCTGCCCTCCCTCACCGAGCCGGACAGGGACCCTCCTCACCGAAGGACCAAAAGGAGTTACTGTTACATCAAAGGGGGCAGTGACCTACGACCAACTACCAGTGCGCCCACTAATCAGCCGCTGAACGCAGTGCCTTCCTACCCCGCTGCGCCCTACAGACGCCGCAGCCCGCCACCAACTAACCGAAACACGCCTCCACTCCCCCGTAAATCCTGTCTATAAAGAAACCCATACCCTCTTCATTAAGGTGAACGCCGTCCCGTCTAAAAAGATGTGGTGCCTCTACCCCTAACCCCGGGTGGTCTATGACTATGCCTCCCATGGACCGTACTATTTTTCGGATGGCACTATTTAGCTTCCTAACCATAGCCGTCATCTTTTTTATAGGAATGGCTGTCCTCCATACTAAACGGGGAATGAGTGCTGACCAACCAATAGTGATGTCTGGCCACGCCTCATGTATTTGACGTAGGTCCTCTCTGATTTTAACGATGAGATCTAATGATTTACCCTTACCTAAATCGTTACCTCCCGCATGTACAACCAGAACGTCCGGTGGGCCTTGTTGTTTTATGAGCCTAGTCAACCACGGAATAAGGTCCTGCCAGCCTAAACCTCTTTTACCCCACCATCTAATCACCGTGCCGCAATTATCCGAGATACTTTTTGACCTGGGGTGGCCAGCGGCCCAAAAAACAAACGAATGACCGATGATCCACACCGTCTTAGTTCTAACACCATCACCTGAAATCAGAGAACCCATGTTAGCATGAAATCATTGAATTGGGCAGACAGACAGGCGTGGTATACAGGTATAAGAAGGATAAGTGCTTGTTAACAGAAAAACGTAACACGAAGGGGGGTAAGGGAAGGTAGACACAAACAGGGAGCAGACCACCCAGGCGAAGGTAAACAACACCCGGAAAAACCCCGGCTGCACACCACTAATCAGGACTTACGCCCAGGGAAACCCGGGTGAAAATCCCTTCGCGCCCCCGCGTTAAAGCGGCGAGCGGAAAAGCCCAGGGTAGCCCACCAAGTGGAGGGGAAGATGGGATGGGTAAGGGAAGTGGGATGGGATGGTTTGAAGGCTCAGACGAGAAGGAAAGTGTGAAAAGAAAAACTGCAAATCACAATAAATTGTTAAACAACACAACATTCAATCAATAACTTTGTCAATTCTCACATAAGACTGGTAAGCCGTGGACTTCCAGCGGCCCAAAGCTTTTATAGCTTCGTTAGAAGATCCAGCCAAAGCGGCAGATGTAGCTGCCCCGATCCTAAATGAGTGAGTCCCGTATAAGGTGCTGTTTAAATTAAGCGACTGTAAGGTCCGCTTTAAAATGGCCGCAAATTGATATTTAGTCAGAGGAATGCTATTACTGTGACACAGAAACAAGTTGGCCTGGGGTCTCCTGCTCATAAACTGTGACGCCAGCCTAAACGGGCAGATATGCTGAAGCTGTTGAGGAGCTAACTGCACCCACGATCCCTTCCCGCTCTGATCAGTCTTAGATCTAACTATTTTGCAGGCAAAGGTCCCTTCGCCCAGACTGACATGTTCTGCTCTCAACCCAGACTCTTGATGCCCTCTGGACCTAGCTACCAGCTCCGAAATGCGAAAAGCCCCAAAAAAGGCCATGGAAAAAGCCAAACTAAATAAAAGCTTCTCGTATTCGTCCGAGGTAACCAAACCCACTCTCCGTATCAAATCCTCCAAGATGTTAAGGGTAATTGGTAAACGGGCATCGCTATGAGAAGGACGGATTCTCCCCCAACCCTTCAAGGCCTTATTAATTAAAAATTGTTTGGTAACGTCCGGGTAACCCTGCAGCTTGGCCATAAATGATATACCAGCCAGGGTAGATGCCATAGAGGTCTTAGAATCACCTTCGGAATATCTGTCCCACATAAAGGCTAGCATAGCATCTCTCTGACCTGCCTCGGATTGGTCTTTCTGCCTGCTGAACAACGACCACCGTCTCCATGACGCCTGATAGGATCTCAGGGTGGAGGGAGCTACCGCTTGTTCCGCGAGGCCTCTTATGCCGGCTTGATGATCTGCCAAACACAAGGGGGACACGGGGTACCAACACGGTCTGCGTGAGGAGCAAGGCTGCGAAACCTGTCCCAGTGGAATCGGGACAACGCATCTGCTAGGCTATTCTGCACCCCCGGAACATGCCTCGCCCTGAATGAAATGTCATTCTGCAAACAGCGCAACACTAGGTGCCGCAAGAGCAATATTGCCTGGTAGGCCGATGCACTCTGCTTGTTGATGGACTGGACCACCCCCAAATTGTCACACCAAAAAACTATGTGCCTACCCCGCAAAACGGGTGCCCATAATTCAATTGCCACCACAATCGGGAATAATTCAAGAACCAACAAGTTCCTAGTGGTCCCATCCCTGTGCCAATCATCGGGCCAGCTATCTGCACACCAGTGTCCATCCAGATAAGCCCCAAAGCCGGATGCCCCAGCAGCGTCTGTGAACAAGTTAATTTCCCCGTTTGTTACTGGAGGTGACGGCCAAATACGCTTGCCATTAAAACCCCTAAGAAAAATGAGCCATATCTGAAGATCCTCCCTAACCACCTTGGATAGTTGTATGACTGCATGTGGCCTACTCCTACCTGCTGTGGCTCTTTGGAGCTTCCTACAGAAAACCCTCCCCATGGGTATTACACGGCAGGCAAAGTTGAACCGCCCTAACAGGGACTGTATCGACCTCAGGGTACTAACGTTTGCCCCTAGCACTTCTGTGATAGCCTCATACATCTTTGTAACCTTGTCTGCTGGAAGCCTGCATATCCCTGCTAGCGTGTCAATCTCGATCCCGAGGAATGAGAGACATGTAATTGGGCCCTCCGTCTTGTCTGCTGCGATGGGAACGCCTAAAACCCTAAACAAGGCCTCCGTGGAAAAAAGCGTATCTCGACAAACCGTGGTACCAGGCGGCCCGATAACCAGGAAGTCGTCAAGATAATGCGCGATCCACCGACACCCTGTCCCGGCCTGAATGCACCAATGCAAGAAACCGCTAAATTTCTCGAACAGTGCGCATGAGATCGAACAACCCATGGGCAGGCAGCGATCGATGTAGTATTCACCACGATGCCGGAAACCCATGAATTGATACGACTCAAGGTGAAGGGGCAGCAATCTGAACGCCGATTCGATATCCACTTTGGCCAACAAGGAGCCCCTGCCGCATTCCTGGACCAGCGCTAGGGCCGATTCGAATGACTGATAACTGACAGAACTGAGATTAACGTCAATTGCGTCATTCACGGATTTACCGGCAGGATGAGACAAGTGCTGGATCAATCTAAACTTTCCTACCGCTTTTTTGGGAACTACCCCTACTGGGGACAAAATCAGATTGGGAATAGGAGGAAGTCGGAACGGGCCAATCATGCGACCCAAACCAACCTCCTTCCCTATTTTTTCGTCTAATACTTCTGGGAAAGCGAGCGCCGATTTCAGATTAACCGGAGCTGCCGAGGAAACGCTACCTTGGACCGGGAGTTTAAAGCCAAAATGAAAGCCGTCATGGAGAAGGGACCCAGTCACCTTATCATCAAACCACCCCAGCCACTTATCCAGCTCAACCAAATCAATTGGCGACGGCCCCTTGACTCGGCAGAGCTGAGCCAGAGCCTCTTCCCCGTCCCCCACTTCCACGGGACTTTGCGCATTCGTTGGCAGGGTGATGGCCGTTACATGACGTGCAAATGTGTCTAAATCTGCAGGCTGAGCCTCTTTGACAGGCCCCTGCATTGAAGTCATAACACCTTCCTTTTGGGGGGAGGACATTCTGCGTCCTCCCCGGCCCTTGAAACCGCCTGACAGAGCTACCCTCTGCAGACTGACTGCTGGGCCTCATTAACTCCAGCCAGGTGTCAATGTCTTTCGATCCCAGAGGAAGTCTCTCACGCCCACTCATCCGTTTCCTGAAAAGCTCGTCATATGCCCTCCAAATTACCGGGCCGTCCTTTACGTACATCCCACTAATAAGGTGCATATACCTCCATACCTCCGCTTGTTCGCTGGGACGGGTCTCTACATATATTGTAGCGAAAATGGAGAAGGCATTAACCCATCTAGAGAAGGATCTGTATTTCTCCTCCCCCATTCCCGACCTCTCACAGGCGGCCGCCAGCGCCTTCCTATCTTCCCCGGTTAACGCGTACATATCCACGTACTTGCCCCTCCTAATTCTATCACGTACGCTAGGCCTTATGCCGTGTGTAATTTCCAGGGATTCTACCTGCCCCAATTCGCTACGAGCCGCTGGTTGGTCTGTGTCTCCTGATTGGGGTGTGTGCTTACTCCGTTTTCCTAACAATTCTGTTTCTAACAACTTAATTAATTTTCTGGGCCTGTCCCCCGAGCCGGAGGACCCACTGCTGGTAGATAAGACAGGTGATGCCAACAAGTGTGATTTATGTGTGTTAACGGAAATGGACTCACCGACAGGAGCGGTATTCCCAGCACCGACAGACGTCTCCCCGAGTGCAGTTGCCGCGACCTGTCCACCAGCCGTGTCCCGGACCGCATCCTCCCTGGACCCTGCCGACCTCATATCACGAGACTCGGACCCCGAACGATCGTTCCGACCGACCCTCGACTCCGGATTTGTAACAGTAGTCTCTGAAACGGGAAGGGGAACAGTCAGCTGAGATCTGGGCAAATAGTCCAAGCGCCGCCGCGCCGCGTTGATGTCTCTATCTACGTTACACGGGTTGAAAGCCGCTAAATGGTCAGGGCTAGGGAACGTAGAAAATTCCTCCCGCATCCGATCGCTAAACCCGGAGGTAGCCCGCCCCCCTAGGGGGAGAGGCCCTGGACTTAAATTACCGCCGCTGGAGTGGTGATAATCGACTATAATGTTATCAGTCCTGACCCCGTGACCCCTATGGGTGAACCCACCCGCCACGATCCCCGGGGAAGAGACCCTTCGTGACGTGTATGGGCGAGACGCTGGAGGTGACAGGCGTTGCCGGCGTGAAGAGGGCCATACAGGCGCCTCGGACCGGTCACTGAAATCCATTGAGGCCCTGGCAGGAAGTGTGTCCCACCCACCCGCATGGTGCTGGTATTCCCCGTGACCCGAGGTATGTCCTTGTGACCTGCTGAACTCTTGACCTCTGCCATGTTGTGACCCCCATGCTGATCCACCACTACTATGGGGCAGGAATGGGCTGGGAGGGAAATGCAATTGGTGGGGTGCTGGAGGGTTATGACCTCGTGACCTGAAGCCGTGGGCTGCCACGGGAGGGGTGATGGGACATAATCTGAACTGGGAATGGCTCCTATCCTCAACAGGGCTGGTTGAAAGGACACCTAATGTGTTAGCCTGGGGAGGGGGGGTGACGGCTACTTGCTGGGACCGCTGAGGCTGCCCGCTAAGCTCCCTGACAGAAACGCTGGCTGCCCCTGCAGCCATGTCATATAGATTGGCTGCGCTGCTGGATCCGGCCGGGCGCGATGGAGCGCGCGTTCTGCGCATGCGCGAACCGGCCGGGGGGAGAGGGGAGGGGGCGCCGCTGCGCCTAGTGGCGCGAAATGCTGGGGAGTGCCCGGGAGAGGATCCCAGGGGGGGCCGTGCATTATCGCCGCTTAGCGGCATGTCTGGAGTGAGGGCTGGGGTTTGGAGGGCAGAGGCTGAGGCTGAGGCTGTAAGATGGCGGCGGGAGGGGGTGGGAGAGGGGGACCTGAGGCGTGCCGGGCGAGGAGCATTTCTCTTGGGACGGGGCATTATGCTGGTGGCTGGAGGGAAAGAAACTAATGGCAAACGAAGGGAGGGGGTGACGGCGGGAACGGTAAATGAGGGGCTGAAGGAAGAGGGGGGGGGGGCAGGCCGAATGAGAGGCAGGTAAAGACAAGAGGAGAAGAAGAAGGCTGGTTTTAAAATAATAACGGGAGGGGGAACGTTAAAGGCAAATGGAAATGGGCAAAAGGATACAATAAAACAAAGAATAAACCACAAAATGGGACTTATCCGTTTTCCTCGCTGCTGGGTATCCCTCTGGATCTCGTGCTGCAAGTGAAGTAAAGCAGGAAGTACATCCTGCTATATTCTATCAAGGTCCCTCCCACATGGACCCCCATTGGTCGGTCCCCACCCCATGTTAAAACACACCAGGTCATCATTCAGCTTGTTACAAACCCTGTCGCCCTTTAAGTGCGTTCGTCCTAATAGCCTCACTTGTCAAAGTATTAATACTACGTTGATGTACTTTTGAAATTGGAGAGCTACTTTTTACTAAAAGTACATCTCCCTTATATAATTAAGTATAATGCAGACCTGCTCAAAAACTTAGTATAATTAAAGAAGTCTTATGCCATAAATGATGATGATGAGAGCTGCTTATGTGAATGTCTATAGTGGTTTTCTCTACCAGTGTCACTGTATTAGACAACTGTTATCAAACTTAGCAATAATGATGCATTAATCTGCCAATCAAGTGTGAAAGCTGGCTATGTGTATAGGCATAGTAAACACATATCATCATCATCCTCATTATCATTTATTTATATAGTGTCACTAATAGCGCAGCGCTGTACAGAGAACCCATTCACATCAGTCCCTACCCTATTGGAGCTTACAGTCTAAATTCCCTAATATAGACACACACTCACACACAGACAGAGAGGGAGAGACTAGGGTCAATTTTGATAGCAGCCAATTAACCTAACAGTATGTTTTTTGGAGTGTGGGAGGAAACCCACGCAAACACAGGGAGAACATACAAACTTCACACAGATAAGGCCATTGTTGATATAAGTACTGGCTCTGCTTACCATTGTCCAGTCTAGTACATAACTGTATTAATGCTGTGAAATATTATTACTTTGAATGCCTTAAATATGCAAGAGCGCATTTGGGTAAGTTTATGCTAATAAAAGATATATGCACTTTTCTTGCCTACCCATACTATTTAATAACCACCAAAAATTAAGCAATATGTAAGCACTGCTTCCAGTTGAAATCAGTCTGTCTGTCTGTCTATCTATCTATCTATCTTTCTATCTATCTATCTTTCTATCTTTCTATCTATCTATCTATCGGTCTGTCTATCTTTAAAACTGAAAGACATCCATTAAACATACACAATGACAGCATATTTAGTGTGTAATTGATGCTAAAACACAATTCTCACTCTCCTAATATAGCTGATTTTTGACAATGAACTGCATTTTTCATGTGAAGCATTTGATGTCATAAAGATGTAAACCTCACAAAGCAATTCTGTCACTGGTCAGTTTGCTTGACAGACATCTGACTTTAAGGTACTAGCCAATGGAAACATGGTGACATGTAAATATGAAAGCACATTAGGACAAAATATGCAATAAGATAGAGGCAAAGGGAGATGGCTGCTGGGAATGTATTTCATTTATCCCAGAAAATCTTTAAATCTAAGTATTAATACTACGTTGATGTACTTTTGAAATTGGAGAGCTACTTTTTACTAAAAGTACATCTCCCTTATATAATTAAGTATAATGCAGACCTGCTCAAAAACTTAGTATAATTAAAGAAGTCTTATGCCATAAATGATGATGATGAGAGCTGCTTATGTGAATGTCTATAGTGGTTTTCTCTACCAGTGTCACTGTATTAGACAACTGTTATCAAACTTAGCAATAATGATGCATTAATCTGCCAATCAAGTGTGAAAGCTGGCTATGTGTATAGCATACTTGCCAACTCTCCCGGAATGTCCGGGAGACTCCCGCATTTTGTGAGAGTCTCCCGGACTCCCGGGCGAGTGTGGCAATCTCCCGAATTCTGCCCACTTCACTAGGAAGTGCCCCACTTCCTAGTGAAGTGGGCAGAATTAGATCCCAAACGCCGCGATTCCCGGTGAATCGCGGCGTTTGGCCCCGCCCCCGCTGTCAAATGACGCAATTTGCGTCATGACGTCACAGGGGGCGGGGCCGAAATGACGCGATTTCGGCCACCCCGCCCCTTCACGCCCCCCTCCACTGGCTGGCTCCCGGAAGGGAGCTGAAGAAAGTAGGTAAGTATGGTGTATAGGCATAGTAAACACATATAATCATCATCCTCATTATCATTTATTTATATAGTGTCACTAATAGCGCAGCGCTGTACAGAGAACCCATTCACATCAGTCCCTACCCTATTGGAGCTTACAGTCTAAATTCCCTAATATAGACACACACTCACACACAGACAGAGAGGGAGAGACTAGGGTCAATTTTGATAGCAGCCAATTAACCTAACAGTATGTTTTTTGGAGTGTGGGAGGAAACCCACGCAAACACAGGGAGAACATACAAACTTCACACAGATAAGGCCATTGTTGATATAAGTACTGGCTCTGCTTACCATTGTCCAGTCTAGTACATAACTGTATTAATGCTGTGAAATATTATTACTTTGAATGCCTTAAATATGCAAGAGCGCATTTGGGTAAGTTTATGCTAATAAAAGATATATGCACTTTTCTTGCCTACCCATACTATTTAATAACCACCAAAAATTAAGCAATATGTAAGCACTGCTTCCAGTTGAAATCAGTCTGTCTGTCTATCTATCTATCTATCTTTCTATCTATCTATCTTTCTATCTTTCTATCTATCTATCCGTCTGTCTATCTTTAAAACTGAAAGACATCCATTAAACATACACAATGACAGCATATTTAGTGTGTAATTGATGCTAAAACACAACTCTCACTCTCCTAATATAGCTGATTTTTGACAATGAACTGCATTTTTCATGTGAAGCATTTGATGTCATAAAGATGTAAACCTCACAAAGCAATTCTGTCACTGGTCAGTTTGCTTGACAGACATCTGACTTTAAGGTACTAGCCAATGGAAACATGGTGACATGTAAATATGAAAGCACATTAGGACAAAATATGCAAT